>NW_007087616.1:293465-295720 GCF_000164805.1 Carlito syrichta | reverse complement strand
CGGAATTACAGGCATACGCTACCACGCCCGGCTGATTTTTTGATTTATTGTAGAGATGAAATCTCGTTGCCCAGGCAGGTCTCGAACTCACAGGCTCAGGCAATCCACTCACCTCAGCCTCCCAAAGGCGCGAGATTACAGGCTGAGTCACCGAGTCTGACTGGAATGTGCTTTTCAAGGGATCAGAGCTGAGACATCCTCTTCCCTCCCCAGTTGTCTGTGCTCAGGAATCCATGGAATCAGGTCCTAGAATATGAGGTTCTACATAAGAACAGATGAGAAACCGCAGGCACTGAGTCAGCTTGGAACACTCATGGGGAAGCTGAACCTTCAGTTGCAAAGCCAGGGTACGGAGATTCGACCTGGGGAAAATTTAGGGGCCCTTGGTACTGAAAAAAATGTGTCTCCTCCAGGGAAGTAGAGTGAAGTCAGCCCCATGGGGGAAAAAAATGTGGTACATATACATGATGGAATATTATGTAGCCATAAAGAAGCATAAACATATGGACTTGGCAGTAACTTGCATGAATTTAGAGTCGATCATACTCAGCGATCTATCATGGAAACAAAGAACAGAGTGCCATATGTTTTCACTCATAAGTGAACCTTGAACAATTGAGACAGGAGATAGCAAAAGAAAGACTAGGCAGACAGACAGGCAAGTCCTCTGGTAACAATGTATCAAACTCCAGCAGGCCTCTCAGGCTCAGCATTGGCAAACAAGCTGCCTGTGAGCCTCTCAAGCTAGAGCTTACGTACTCACTGCTGGGATCGAAAAGCAGCCAATCAGCTCACCATTAGGCCTATACCTCCTGCCGATTCGTCCTTAATACTGACCAGAAAAGCTACAGCTCACAGCTAGTGCTAGCTAATTAGCTTTGCACTTAGGGTTATATAAGCACCAGGTTTTTCAGTCCCTTTGGGTCCCCCCCCACTGTGGGAGCTTCCCTGTCCTCCCAATAATTCCTGCTTACTTTCCAGCCATCTGTTTTCCTCATGTTTCCTGGGCATGAGACAAGAACCTCGACCCTGAAGAGCTGCAGAAGATCATCGGAGTCGAAAAGCCATGCACCCCAGAGGCTGGCTTGCCAGCTGACGGAGCCTGCTGAATCAGGAGAGCTGTCTGAAGAAGGCGAGACTCTAAAGCTGAGACACCCAGAGGGTTACACTTGCCAGCCCACTGAACCAGCCACACTCTCAGGGCTTGACTTGCCAGCCCATGAGAGCTGACACTTCTGGGGCTAGGATTACCAGCCCCTTGACGACTCTCTCTGGGGCTTGGCTGTCCCATTGAGCTGACACTCTCCAAGCTCAGGCTAACCTGAAAACTCCGCATCACAATTATTATAATACCATAAGAAAAGGATTGGTAGTAGTAGGAAACTGTCAGGAGAGGGAGGGGCATACCTCATCGACAAGGGTACCTGCATAATCAACGTTTGTATACCTAGCCCTGAATTGTACCCCATATCCTTATAATTACAAAAAAAAAAGATATCTGTGTATATCCGTATGATATTGTTTTCCCACTTGACAAAGTTAAGAGCACAGTCTAGTGAGAGTGGTATCTATAGAGAGGAAGAAGTCTGGGTCGGTGTGGTCAACGAATTCGGGACTCGACTATCCTACACTCGGATGCAGCCGAACCCAGCACGACCTGCGGGGCTGCCAGTGCGCTAATCCCAGCTCAGTGCACTCGGGCGGGTTACCCAAGTGCGGCCTCCTCGGTCCCTCGTTGCACAATGGCAGGTAATACAACTACCTGATATTGCAGCAGGGATTTGACGTAACCTACGTAAAGAGGATAGAAGTGCTCCTTAAACGCCAGGACCCAATGATCACACAACTGTCATTTGTACAAGGAAAGGGTCCTCCTCGGGGCTCAATAAAGAAATACTTTGGCGAAATACATAGGGCCAGCCTCCCCCGGGAGGGCACGCTCACGAGGGAGCGTGGTCGGAGGTGCTGGGACGCGAGAAAGACGTCTACCTGGACAGGTGAACTCGACGGCTTAAGGGACTCCCACTGCGCCTGCGCACCAGTCCAACTCCAGCTGCGGAGGCCCACCGACCGTTAAGAATGAAGCCTTGACTTCATCCCCGCCCCCCGAGGTGGCGCAGCCTACCTTGGCGACAGCCTGGTGGTTTTTCGGGCGACCTCGATAGGTTGCCAGCCTCTGATGGCCCCGCCCCTTCCCTAGTAGGCTGCGCGGGAGACTCTCTGTCAATCGGCCAGGAGAGAGCTGTGATTGGTCA
>NW_007087616.1:287998-293425 GCF_000164805.1 Carlito syrichta | reverse complement strand
ACGCGAAGGGAGCCGCAGCGGTCTCTATTTGTTCCCTCCTGCCTCCCACCTGCCTTTGCAGTCCTAGGACATCATCGCCAACCAGCCCGTGGGCATCGACAACGTGAGCAAAAGTGTTGCTCTTGGAATTTAGAAGCCGACTTAGTTTGTGCCGCTATAACAAAATGTCTGAGACTGGGTAAGTGATAAACCACACACATTTATTTCACACAGTTCTGGAGGCTGGAAGTCCAAGCTCAAGGCGCCGGCAGCTTCGCGATCCGCTGAAGTCACGTCCTCCTAGATGGCACCGTCTGGTGTGGTCTCAGGGCAGAAGGGAAGGGAGGGGGAGGCAGCTCTCGGCGGCCTCCAAGGCCTTCACCCTGTTCCTGAGAGTGGAGCCCTCGTGGCCTGACCACCTCCCCAGCCCCCTTAATACCAGCACCCTGGAGGCTGAGTTCCAACACACTCGCAAGCCGCAGCAGAAGCCAGGGAAGGGCCCGTGCAGCGGGCGCTCATATCCACGGAGTGTGTCCCGCACGATGGCCGCGAATGCCTCCCAACAGCCTGATGATCTGACCGCTGAGGGGCCGTGACCTCTGAGGAGCATGGTGTGGCCGGTACTTTAGTCACCAAGGGGCGTGGCTCAGCCTGGTGGATTCTCAGACTCTGAGATTGGGTAATCAATCACTGCTGTCCCACCATGGGGCCATGAGGAAGCCAGTGCTGAGGGCCAAAAGAAGCTGCAGCGCAGAGCTGCCACCACTGGGCTCTATTGGAGAGCTCACACTGAGAAAGAGTGAGAAAAGAATTGGTTTTCCTCTTCTTCAACCTCTCCATCTCATGCTAGTGCCTTCTATTGGAGGGACCTAAGCAGAAGCCAGCTGGTAGGGGAGTCCGCAGGGTGTGTTTACAGAGTTCCAGCCCCTGCAGGTAATCCAAAGCAGAGTAGAAAATAGGAGCTTAAAGAAAAGAGACAATAGGGAACACCAACAAGACCGTACAGGAGTTCTAGGACTTGACCAATTTACGGCTAGTAACAACCTCCTGAGGGTTATTAGCTGTGGCTCATAACTGATGAGAATCCCCTGGGCCCCCAAATCCATTTTGGCCCATTGATCAGGGTGGAGACTTATGGAGTTCAGGTGAAAGACAAAGTCTTGTCTTGAGTCCATCTCATAATGGGTCCAGCAGGATGACTTACCCATCCTCAGGTTATGTTTTTTAATCCTAGAAGGTCTAGTCAGATATTCTTAGTACAACATAATGCAAACCCTCCTATTGATTTTCTGACCCACGGGCTGAAAGAATAAGAAAGGCCAGGTAGATGCCCCTATAACTGTCCCCTTAACCAGTAGAGCAATATGGCAACTCGGAGGGAACTGCAGAGATTAGTGCCACCATTAAAGATTTGGAATATGCAGGGATGGCGGTTCTTATCACACTCTCTATCTTATTATTTCAATACCTTTAGTGGGTACAAACAGATTTTTGGTTCATTGTTGCATTGCATGGTTGTGAGGAAATGTGGGGTTAAATGTACTCACCCTCCACCTCAGCACATTGTACCCAATAGGTGAATCTTTGTCTCTCCATCCCTTTCCCCCAAGCCCCCCTACCAAATCTCCAACATCCCTATTTCATTCTCTATTCCTTTGCAGGTCCTTAGTTTAGCTCCCACTTATAAGTGAGAACATGTGTTGTTTGGTTTTCTGTCCCTGTGTTAGTTCACTTAGGATGATCTCCATTTCCATCCAAGTTGCGGCAAAAGACATTATTTCATTCTTTTGCATTCCAGTTTAATGTTCTCGTTGGGTTGGTGCAAAAGTGGATCTTGGAAAAAATTAATTATTGCAAACTGAATCAGTTAGTGATACCAATCCTAGCATAAAGATGCAGTATCATTATGAAGCAAATAAACACAAACCTTGCATAGCTATAACAGAATATCACAGACTAGGTAATTTATAAATAAATAAATTTTAATTTCTTACAGTTCTGGAGCTGCCAGCATCTGGTGAGGGCCTTCTTCCTCTATCATCTCATGGTAAAAGGCAGAGGGCAAGAGAGCATGGGACAGCAAAGCAAGAGGAAACCAAACTCACTTTTATCCGTCCACTCTCTAGATAACTAACCTGCTCCTGCAATAATAACATTATTCCATTCATGAGGGATCTATCCTCATCACTTGTTATTAGGGCTTACTTCCCAACACTGTTGCATTGGGGTTCAAATTCCACACATGAACTTTGGTGGATACATCCAAACTATAGCACACTGATATCTAATATAAAGTTATTATTGATCTTCTCATCTCTCAAAGTAGGGATGATCAGTAGAGAAACCAGTTCGCTTTTGAATGGCAAGGACAACAGTATGCTTTCATCATCTTACTTCCTGCTGTCCAGAAAGAACTTGAGTACTTGCTATTTTTCATAGACCCAAGCTGATTTGTTATATTCATACCATATTGCCAACTGGATGTAGCAAGCAGGAATTAGCAAGTACTGCAAAACCTCTAGTAATACAGGTACCTTCTGGAGAGAAACACAAAGAAGGTAAAGGGCCTGTGACTCTATTGAAATATCTATGTGTTCAGTGATCTGGAGCACATCAGCATACCCATTAAAGGACGTGACTGCTAAGAAAGAAGCCCATTGCTCAGTGGCCCTCTTTCCATTTATAAGACAATACATGCAACATTTGGGTTTGCTCCTCCAATTCATGTGGCTGGAAATGAGTACAGCTGTTGGTTTTGAGGGGAGGCCACAGGAAAAAAAGCCTCTGAGTTATCTGACCCATCACACCCAATAATACTGGAAGGAACTATGGAAGACAGAAGCCATACAGAGCCTCACAGCATGGATCCTAGAGTTTTGGAGAAGGCCATGCTCTCTTCTGCAGACATCTCTCCATTTGGAAAATAGCTCCTAGTTTGTGGCTGAGTCCTGGTTGAGGTTGAACTGATCAGACCATGGGACATCAAGCCAACAGGACAAATACGCTGGACAAAGACCCAAACTGGATATTCTCTGATCTACCCAATCATACAGAACTCCTTGAAAACTGGAAATGATGTACACATGACAATAGGCCCAGAGGTCCAGAAGGCCAGACTGCTCAACATAAGCGCAAGGCTCAGCTTCCCACTGTACCTGCTCCTAACACTGTTTCATTACATTGTCTTCAATCGGTATCGTGACTTCTTGGAGAGTCCCTTTTGGTCACTTAGTGGGGGCAGAACACATAGAGGCCTGGATGACAAATGAATCTACAAAACATATGGGCTCCACCCAGAAATGTATAACAGCTACATCACTGACTCACTCAGGAGAGCCTTGAGTGAGAATGATGAAGAGACATCTCGCTGGGGCCAGGTACACATTCCCAACAGGGTCTCAGCTTCAGCACTACTGACATTTTGATAATTTGGGGGGGAAATGGGAGAGGCTGTCCGTCCATTATAAGATTTTTAGCAGCATCCTTGGCCTCTACCCACTACATGCCAGTAATGCACAGTCCCAGTTGGGACAACCAAAAATGTCTCCAGACACTGCCAAATGCCATGTGGGAGGAAAACTGCCCCCAGATTGAGAACCTACTGCTGTATGCCAATCAACTGACAGTACCTATTGGGTTGGCTGGTAGTTTGGGACTTGGAAAGAACAGAATTGGAAGATTGAAACAAGGAGATCTAGGGAGAAATATGTAAACAGACACCACAGAAGTGTAAGTATGAAAATATTTGTGTCTCCCAGAAGTACTCACCTGAGTGCTTCCTCAGTGAGTCTCTGCATAAGGAAGTCATGGTGACAAGAATAGAAGACCAGCAACATGAGCCCCTTCCCCAACTGTCATCTGGTTACCATCACCTCTGATGTTACCATCCAACCCACTAACAACAGAATTCCCAGTATGATACCATTTCCCAGAAGAATATGTGGAATACTTGAGAGAGAGAGGAGCCAGGAGTTTGTACTTGCAAATATGGATACACATGTGGATATGAATGTTTTTCTCTTTTCACAATTTTTCTGCCAGCACCACCATTCAGTCCTTACCGAATGCCTTATCTTTTCCCACTTTTGGCAGTCATTTTCATGTGTTAACTTGTCTAGGCTACAGTTCCCAGTTATTCAATTATACAGAAATATAATTTAATCCAGATGTTGCTATAAAATACAACTCTGTTGCATTTGATAAATATGATTAAAGTCTAATAATTAGTCAATAAATGATCGTCAGTTTACTTTAAGAACATTCTTGATCATCTGAGTTGGTTGATTCAAACTGCCTTAAAAGCAGAGTAGAAGCCAGGCTCGGTGGCTCAGCCTGTAATCCCGCGCCTTTGGGAGGCTGAGGTGAGTGGACTGCCTGAGCCCGCGGGTTCGAGACACGCCTGGGCAGCGAGACCTCATGGCTACAATAAATAAAAAAATCAGCCGGGCGTGGTAGTGCTTGCCTGTAATTCCGGCTACTTGGAAGGCTGAGGCGGAAGGATCACCAGAGCTCAGCAGGTCAAGGCTGCAGTGGCCAGGAGCGGCCACTACACTCCAGTCTGGGCGACCTAGTGAGACTACAACTAAAAAAAAAAAAAGCAGAGTAGCAACTTCCCTGAAGAAGTTTTAGCTGTAAACTACAGTTTTAGCTTGTGCCAGAAAGCTCCAACCTGCCTTTAAAAAGGCCTGTCCTATGGATTTCCATCTTGCCTAGCCAGCCCCCACAATTATGTAAGCCAATTTCTAGCAACAAATACCTTAGTACTCTAAATAAATAGCTAGTTCTGTTTCTCTGGTGGAAACCTGCCTGATATTACTTTTGGTACTGGAAGAGGTTTAGAGGAACAGAATCTTATGGGTTTTTTTCATTAATTTCTGGTTTTCTAGAATCAGTTCTCTAATCTAGTTAGATTTAAAAACACTAATAGTTCTATTTCCAGTGCTCAAGAGGGCATTTAAGTAGTCCATGGTATGATGTGGCAATAGTGATACAAAAAATATTACTCCTAATCAAATATATTTAAAGACAAAGTTCTGAGTGACCATGAATTTGATGATACCTTAGAACATTCTAGTTAAACTGAGTGGAAGATTGTTCCTAACTGAACTGGAAAGAAAAGGATGACCATGAGACGTCACATTCCCAGCGTCAACTCTGCATAAATGAACCAAAAGCTTCTTTATGTGCCCTGAAAGAAACCCTTACCTCCTATAGCTACAAGTCTGAGATCCAAAAACCAAACTCAAAGTGACTGAATTAAAATACAATTGAATTTCTGGCAGACTGTCTTGTGTTAAAGTGAGAGAATTGACTGGGAAGGAATAGGATCCTAAAAATTGGATGGGGACATATGGGAAGATCCAATTGAAGCTGGGGGTATCTGACCCTTAAATTCTGCTGAGTCTTATTTGCCAGTAGAAGTATTCTTCCCCCCCCCCCCCCCCCCCC
>NW_007087616.1:286116-287978 GCF_000164805.1 Carlito syrichta | reverse complement strand
CCCCCGTCTGAGGAAGTTAACATTGATTTTTCTGTAGAACTTGTGATGGCCTCTCCTAAGGTCACCTTGCAAGACACTGCTGATTCTTTTCAGGGCACAATTCTATCACTTTTCTTTGCTTCTAGACCTGTAACTAGACTCAAGGCCCAGCAAATCCCAAATGGTAAAGTGCAAAGTATGACCCACACAGCAAAAGGTTCACTCCATACTGAAAGAATTGCATTATTTTTCCAATGTATACAGACATAAATATGAGGAAAATGTGTAGATATAAGGGTGTGGGAAAATGGTGGAAATAATCTAAAGTTAAATAAGACTGAATTTATTGATACAAGTTTACCAAACAGAGGTTCCAAACTCAGTGTTTTACCTTGAGGAGTTAGGAAGGGCTTTATTTGGTTAGTTAACTGAAACCCAGGACCTACAGTAAATGACATTCAAATGCCATAACTGGCTTCATATACTGTAGAGAAAGGGACTCAAAGGCTTGGTTAGGTGGGAATATCATGTAAGACCTGCTCAACCACCCTGAAAGGATCCAGAGGACACACCTATTACCGTAACACTAGAAACAAATTTGTGAGTTCCCCAGAATCCTTCAAAAGTCCTGTGGTCATTCATTTTGCAGGTCGGAAATGACAGTGGAAACAGCGACCATCAAACTAGTATCCCAAAATGCAATGAGGATAGTTGGATCCAAGTATGATAAGGGTTTGGTGGCAATACCTAATTACCGAAGATAACATGGGTATGGTTATATAATGTCAAACATTAATCAGAATGATCTCGTTTTAGAAGACTGAGGTGAAAGGATCACTTGAAGCCAGGAGTTCAAGACTAGCCTGGCAAGAAAGCATGACTCCGTCACTACAAAAAATGAAAATAATTTATCCTGGCATGGTGGTATGTACTGTGGTCCTAACTCTTCAGGCAGATCACTTGAGCTTAGGAGTTTGAGACTGTAGTGAGCTATGATCACACCACTGCACTCCACCTGGAAGACAGAGCAAGTCCCATCTAAAATAGAGGAAGAAGGAAAAACAAAAGAGCAGGAGAAGCGGGAGACGAGCAGGGGTCTCCCTCACACTCACAGAGACCTTTGGCGTTGGCTACTTGATCATGGTGCCCTTAGAGAAGAAACAGATAAGCAGCCTACTAAATTTTTACTTGGTTTGTATAAGTAAAAGAGTTCTATGTCGAGTGTTATATGTCAAACCTGAATTACCAAAATAGTAACAAGTCCCTCAGTCAGTTTCCAGACTTGAGCTAGGTCATAAAACCAAAATTCATTGGACGCTAGGGATCTTGGGTCTCCTTGATGAAGAGCCCTACTACACAATCAAAAGTATATACGAGGCGGGGCAAGATGGCGACCTGGCAACCCGGTGTCTGAAGCCCTCTGCAAGGGAGATCTGCAGTGGGTCTCTGACTCTCGCCCCCGGGAGGCTGGGGACCCCAGCATTGCAGCCTACTCCTCAAACAGAGCTCGGCCATCGCTATCACTGGAACATCGCAAGGACTGGACATTTTTACTGCATCGTCCTCTCCCGCTGCTGCCGCAGCCCCTCCCCCCACCAGCGCTCCCACCGCCGCCGCCGCCACGCCCGCCGCGGCCTCTGGCACGGGTAGCTCATCACAACCCGGCCGGAGGAGATCCACATCAAACCGCTTCAGGGAAGATCTGCTGGGATCGCTGCCACCGCTCCTGCGACGGAGACTGTCCTGCCCACCCGGCGCGGGGCTCCTGTTGCCTGCTCGGAGGCAGGCAGCCATCTTCTTCCTGTCCGGCCCCACCCCCTCTGGGGCGAGCAGATGAAAATAGCACCACCTGCTGGCGATTCAAGGTAACAACACCGAAACGG
>NW_007087616.1:268255-286096 GCF_000164805.1 Carlito syrichta | reverse complement strand
CCTACGACACAATCAAAAGTATATACTATTAATCTTTCCCTCAAAGGGACTTACAGTCACTTACAGGGTGGCTCTGTGTTGAGAAAAGGCAAATAATTAGGCTTTGGGGTCCTTTTGGACACTGACTCTGAATCAACACTAATTCCAGGAGTCTGAAGAGTCCTGTGGTCTATGGCTTAGAGCGGAGGTTTGTGGAGATCAGCGATGCTATGTGGTGCCTCCTCACATTGATCCCCATTGTGGTGGTATTAGGAGGTGGGGCCTTGTGGGAGGTGATTAAGTCATGAAGATGCCCTCATGGATGGATCAACCCTTTAAAAAGAGGCTTCAGAGAGGATGTTCCCCTTTTGTCCTTCTACCTTCAACCATGTGAGGGTACAGCATTTGCCCCTTTCTTCATATAAGGACACAGAAAGAAAGTCCTGTTAATCCCAGCTCTTTGGGAGGCTGAGGTGGGAGGATTGCTTCAGCCTGGGAATTCAAGACCAGATTAGGTAACATAGCAAGACCTTATCGCTACAAAAAATTTAAAATTAAAAAAAAATTCAGGCATGGTGGTGGTGCACACCTGTTGTCCTAGCTGCTTGGGAGGCTGAGGTAGAAGGATCACCTGAGCACAGGAGGTCAAGGCTGCAGTGACTCGTGATTTTGCCACTGAACTGGGGCCTGGGGTGGAAGAGCAAGATCACCACTACCACAAAAAAAAAAAAAAGGAGCAGAAGGACAACAACAACATAATCCTCACAGAACACTGAATGCCAGTGCCTTGATTCTGGACTATCCAGCCTTCAGAACTGTTAAGAAATACATTTCGATGTTTATAAATTATCCAGTCTCAGGTATTTTGTTCCAACCACACGATTGGACTAAGACTAGTGATCAATAAAGTGCTAATTAACTTCTGTCTCACAGTGAGTCTAGTGGGTTCCTGAACCCAACCTGTGCAATCTCCCTGGTTTCAGAATGCTTAACTGGAATGGACATGCTCACCAACGGTTCACCGACCTGTGGGGTAAGGACTATTATGGCAGTAAAGACAAAGTAGAAGCTTCTACCTAGAAAAATAGTAAACCAAAAACACAACCACATTCCTGAGGGCTTATACAGTTAGTTCTACCATTAAGGACTGGAAAGATGCAGAGTACTGATCCTCACCACATCTCCATCCAATTCACTTGTCTGACCTTTGCAGAAAACGAATAGATCTCGGAAAATAATGGTGATTTATCTTAAACAGATTGTGTAGCTGCTTTTCTACATGTGGTTTGGTTGCTTGAGTAAATGTCCATGGCCCTGGCACCTGGCATGTAGCTATCAATCTGGCAAATGCTTTTCTCTTGGTACCACTTAGCTAAGCCTATCAGAAGCAATTTGATTTCCACTGGCCAAGCCAGCAATACCCCTTCATTGTCCTACCTTATAGGTATATCAAATGCCATGTCAATCTACAGGGACCCCGTCCATCCTTCCCATCCACAAGATATCACGCTGGTCCATTACATTGAGGATATTATGCTAATTGGACATAGTGATATAGTAGCAACCACTGTAGACATATTGCTAAGACATTTGCACGCCATGAGGCAGGAAATAAATCCAACAAAACTTCAGGGTCTTCCACCCCAGTGAAATTTCTAGGAGTCCAGTGATGTGAAGCATGCCAAGATACTCATTCTAAGGTGAAGGATAAGTTGTTGCATCTGGCCTCTCCTACAATAAAAAAGAGATGCAACACCTAGTGAGCCTCTTTGGATTTTGGAGGCATCATATTCCTCATTTGAGGGAGGTACTCTGGACCGTTTTTTGAGTGATCCAAGAGCTCTAGTTTCGAGTGGACCCCAGAACAAAAGAAGGCTCTGCACCAAGTCCAGGCTGCTGCACAAGTGACTCTGCCAATTAGGCCATATCATCCAGGAAACCCAACATCGCCTGAAGTAGCAGTGGCAGATGGGATGCTGTTTGAAACCTTTGGCAGGTCCCCATTAGTGATCACGGCTCAGGATCTTAGGATTTTGGAGCAAAGCCCTGCCATCCTGTGCAGATAAGTATTTTGAGAATATCTTTAGCTTCCTACTGGGCCTTATTCAAGACTGAGTACCTTAAAGATGGGCCACCAAGTTACCATGTGACTTGAGATGCTCTTCATGGACTGGATATTATCTGAGCCAGGAGCCATAATTCTGGGTATACAGAAGAGCATCACATTATCAAATGGAAGTGGTGCATATGAAATCAGTCTTGAGCAGGCCCTAAAGACACAACTGAGTCACATGAGGCAGTGGCCCAAATGCCAGTGGTTTCTACCTGGGCTGTGTTACCTTTTCTTACAGCCTATACTTAGACTTAATGGGAAGTTCCCTTTGACCAGCTGACTCAGGAAGAAAAAACTCAAGCCTGGTTTCACAGACGGTTCTGCACAGCATGCAGACACCATCTGAAGGTGAACAGCTATAGTACCACAGCTCCTTTCCAAGATCTCCTTGAACAACAGTACTGAAGAAAAATTCTCCCAGTGGGCAGAACATCGAGCAGTGCACCTGGCTGTTCCTATTGCTTAGAAGAAGACATGGCCAGAGGTATGAGTCCATATTAATTCATGGGCTGGGCTAATGATTTAACTGGGTTGTCAGGGTTGTGAAAGTAACATGATTAGAAAATTAGTGATGAGGAAATCTGAGTAAGATCTATGTAGATAGAACTCTCTGAATGTGACCAGGCATATTCATGACTGTAATCCCAGCACTTTGGGAGGCCGAGGCAGGAGGATTGCTTGAGATCACCCTGGGGAACATAGTGAGACCTGGTTTTTACAAAGAATCAAAAAATTAGCCAGGCATGTTGACATGGACCTGTATTCCCTACTACGCAGAAGGCTAAGGTGGAAGGATCGCCTGAGCTCAGGAATTTGAGTTTGCAGTGAGTCTTGAATGTGACACTGCACTGCAGCATGGGTGACAGAGTGAGACTCTGACTCAAAAAATTAATAATTCAGAAATAATTAGCATTTTTAAAAAGAACTCTCTGGGCAGAAAATAATTGCACATATCTGTGTGCCATGTGAATGTTCACAAAAAGATGCCCTTGTCACAGGAGGATCTTAGTAATCAAGTGGACATGATGACTTAGTCTGAGGATACCAGTCAGCCTCTTTTACAAGCCACTCCTGCCCTTGACCTATGGACTCATAGGTGGCCACATGGCAGGAATGGAGGTTATACATGTGCTCAGTGACATGGACTTCCACTCACCACAGCTAACCTGGCTTTGGCCACTTCTGAGCACCCGATCTACCAACATCCAAGACCAATGCTGAGTCCCTAATATGGCATCACTTCCTGGGTGGTCAGCCGGCTGCCTGGTCACAGGTTGGTTACATTAGGTCACTGCCATCATGGAAGCAGAAATGGAAGAGCTTTGTTTTTCCTGAATCAAACTTTCTGGAAATGGATTTGCTTGTCCTGCACACAATGCTTCTGCCAGCCTACCATCCTCAAACTTACAGAGGGTCTTATCCCTCATCATGTTTTTCCAGACAGCATTGCTTCTCAAAGAACTCACTTCATAGCAAATGGAGCACAGCAATGGGTCCCTGCTCATGGAATTCCCTGGTTCTGCCATGTTCCCTCATCTGAAGCATCTGACTGGATAGAACAGTGACTGGCCTTTTGAAGGTTCAGTAACAATGCCAGTGAGATGGCAAAACCTTGCAGGACTTGGACAAGGTTCTCCAGAAGGCTGTGTAGGGGCCAAATACATGTCCAATATATAGTGCTGCTTCTATAGCCAGGATCACAGGTCCAGGATTCATGGGGGTAGAAATGGGAGTGGCTCCTATTCACTCTTACCCCAAAACTTTTTTGCTTCTTGTTCCCATTATCCTATATTCTGCTGGTCTAGAAGTCTTGGTTCTAAATAGAGGAATATTTCTACCAGGAGACACAATTATTCTATTGAACTGAAAACTGAGAATGCCATCAGGCCACTTTGGGCATCTCATGCCTCTGAGTTAACAAGCAAAGCAAAGAGTTACTGTACTGGCAAGTACGACTGGTCCTGATGACTCAGGGGAAATTAAGTTGTTACTACACGATGGCGGTAAAAAAGATTATTCTAGACGAGAGGAACTCTCTTGGGGTGCCTCTAAGTACTGCCACATCCTGTGATTAAAGTCAAGTTATAGGATATCAAAGGAGAAAAGTGCTCAAGGACTTGCATCTTCTTCTTTGGATAGTGTTAAATATATTTTTAATTGTGTTTAGGGTTGTATCACGTGACAACCAACTAGGCAGAAGTATCACTTTGTTATTGTGTTCACTTAGAGATTAAATGTGGTTTAAGGAAATGTACTTGGGTGACATGCTAACAGGGATGATTGCAATGGTCAGTCTTCTGCATCAGCTTGTCTAGGCTATGGTCCCAAGTAATTCATTTAAGCACTAATCTAGGTGCTGGGTGAGGTATGTTATATATATGATTAAAGGCTATAATCACTTTACTTTAAGGAAGAGTATCCTAGAATCTGCCTGATTCAATTAGCTGAAAGGCCTTAAGAAGCAGAACATCAGTTTCTAAAGAAAAAATTTCACTTGCGGACTTAAGCTTGTGTGTGTGTTCCAGCCTGCCCTTTCTGATGGCCACCTCTATGGATGTCCAAGTTGCCTAGCTAGGCCCCATAATTGCATAAGCCAAATCCTCAAGCCCATGGATATATAAGCCTACTGAATAATCAATCATAGTATAAGAAAGAAAACAACACCCCACAAGCTGGGGGGCTGTTCTATAGGATACATATAAGCCAGTACATGGTGTTGGCTCCTCCATAGCCAAAGTACATGAGCTTGGGAACCAAGGAATGAAGGGGAGAACAGTTGCTCTTGCTGTCATACCAACAAGAGCCTCTGAAGGGACTTTTGCTTTCTATTCTATGACCTGAGTTTAGTTCGTTTACAGGTTCTTATAACTAGGGAAGGAATGCTCCCACCTCAAAGTCCTGGTTCTGTTAAATCACAAACTGAATCTGTTCCTAGCTATTCAGAGCTCCTCAAGCCACTGATCCACCATGCAAAGCAAGAGGTCACTGTGTTCATTTGGGTGATTGATCCTGTTCACCAAGAAGAAATTGGACTATAAACAGGACCAGGAGGACCACATCTAGAACCCAGAGATTCCCACAGGAGGATGTTAGGAGTCCCATGCTCAAGAGTCCTTGTCAGCAGAAAACTGCAGCAACCCATAAAGATCTACCAGGATCTACAGTCATGAATGGTGGGAATATGCCCCCCCAAAAATGAACCACATGTGGCTAAGGTGCTGGAAGAATATAAAGTAATACAAAATGGGCAGGAAACGAGAGAAACTGTAAGGCTATGAGCATGTGCCACCACACTCAGATTACTTTTTTACTTTTTGTAGAAATGAGGTGTCACTATGTTGTCTAGGCTGGTTGAACTCCTGGGCTTACACAATGTGCTGGTATTACAGGTGTGAGCCACCATGCCTGGCCCCTTAATGCATTTTTATATTGTCTACATAGGAGGTGTTCTATTAATATGTGTTCAATGAATGACAGAATACTAGAAATAATGCTTTATTAAATAAATTCAGAGTTCATCAGGTTTGTTTTTGAGTAAATTCGCTAAATTTCTTGCTCTGGTCTTTATTGCCATATCCTTATATGCATTCTGTGTTTAAAGCACTTTCTCTTGGTTCATTCCAGAAGGTAAACGTTCTTGTAGACTATGCCTCACAGCCAAAATCCTGTTGCCTCTCTGTGGTGTTTGAATAGAGAATATCTTCAGATAACAGGGTTGTCCAGGTTGGGCTGGCCCCACGACCTGACTTAGACCCAGGAATCGAACTTCAGCTTTTCCAAATTTTTTGAACATTTTGTGAAATTCTTTTCTTGAGACTTTTGCCACCGAGGCTTCCCATTCATTATAAAGATATTATATGTTGTGTGTGCCAGAGGAGATCTAAAGCAAAACATGACAAAACCCATAGTGCTTAGCTGAATATATAGACATTTCTACGGTCTACTATTGGACAGTAAAAAAGGCTGATGTTTCTGGAGAGTGAGGATTCCACTTCCCATCAGGAAAATTTGTCATCTGTGAAAGTCGCTTTGCCTCTGGGCAGCACACAACCTCTGAGAAACTCCCTCCCACCAAGTTTCTCAGATCTACCTCTGGCCATTCATGGCTTTGACTTGTCTGTATGGAATGGGGCCACAGTTTTGACCACTTCTTTTGGTCCCTCAAGGGGCATGGAGAGAAAATGTTGTGTCAAATGGGTGAGCCCTGTTCGGAGGAGGAGGCTGGATGGAGTGAGGGGTCAGAGGCTGTCACGAATGGGCTACCAGTCCCAGGAGCCTTGCTATAGAGGGAAAGCAGTGCTGCTCTTGTGGAGAAATGGAAATAATGCGGCCTCCTGACTGAGAGTGGGTGGGAGTGAAGATGGCCTCTTCATCCTCACCACACACCTTCACCTCCTTTCTCTGGGAGCCAGCTGAACACCCAACAGTTTTGGGCAAGACCTGAGGAAAGCTGCTCTTCCCTTTGTGATATGGAATATGTGTCTCCGGGCACGCAGCACAAGGCACATTATTTCAAAATGCAATTATGCATGCACTCTTGAAAACTGTTCGCTGTCTAATGCCTGTTCCTGGTGAGCCCACTCATCCAGGGGTATATTCCAGATATTTAGCAACTGGAGCAGACAGGAACTGACCGATGAAAATGACCACTGAAAATGACCCACTCATCCAGGGGTATATCCCAGATATTTAGCAACTGAAACTGACCAATGACCAATGAAAATGACCACTGCTGGAACGGAACCCTGGAGGGCCTCTGCTGTGCCTGGTATTAACCCTCACATGCAGGATCACAGGGGAAGATCAGGAAATTGGGGGAGGTTCCAGGAAGTAGCTTTCCACATTCTAACAAGCAGTGCAGCCACACCAGTGTGAATGAGCTGAATACCAGCCACGCTCTCCTGGCTCCTCCACAGCCTCATCCCTCTCTACGCTCTTGTTGCTGTGTTTTTCCTTTCTTTTCACATCTGTATTCCCATTTTCCAATCCTTCAGCCAGAAATGATACCATTTCCTCTTTCAGCAGTGGCCTTGAGAGGCAAGCATGGCCCAATTCAGGTGTCCTAAAACCTGACTACGTGCCAGAATCAGCAAGGTTGTTCCCAGGTCATGTGTACTTTTCCAGAGCACACGAGGTGGTGCCGAAGGCCAAATAGGCTTAGAGCTTCCTGTCCTCCTCCTACATCCATGATCCACAGGAAGCTCTGTGGGCAACGTTGGCTCAAACACCCATGAGTTTTGGAAGGAAAGTCAGTGCTACGAATCACTCACAGTGCCCGCCTCCTCCTGATGTACAGGGTCAAGCCTAGCAGCAGCAGCACGGTGGTTGCGAAGATGGCCATCACCGAGGCAGTGGCAATGATGATGTTTCTCTGCAGGAAGTGCAGAAGCTGCCTGCAAGGCATATTCCGATAGGGAACATCTAAATGAGAAGACACAGGGCAGAGTGAACAGCAATACTGCTGAGCTACCAATAGTCGTTCTGCTCATTACAGAAATGAAAACCTTGGCACTGCAGCCACTGGTTCGGAATAGAAACTGGCTTTGTTTAGGGACATACTTCCTAAGCTGTTTGGTGGGAGGATGGTAAGGTGCTCTCAGGTGGTGGAGATTAGACACTTGAAGGTATGAGCTGGCAAAAAGCAAAGCAACCAGAAAGAAGATTCAATGACCCAATTTGTAGGAGGTGAGAACAGAGTTCCGATGGGGAGAGAGGAAACAGGGGCATTCTAGAAGGTGGGAAAGTCCTAGCAAAGGCTTTAAGAACAAAGGAGGGAATACTTGGTTGCAACTTCTCACAGGGCAGTTACATAACCTCTTCTCTGATCCCCCCACCCCCTGCCCCTCAGCTTCAGGAAATTCTGCCACGTACACAATCTGCCTTGTGTGGGTAGGTTTGGAAGGATTTCATGTCTGTACCAGCATGAGATAGAGATGATTGCCCTCTAAGGACTTACAGAAATCTTGAGGATGGATTTGGAATATCATTGACCATGGGCTTGGGAGAACAAGGTAATCTTAGATCTCAAAGGAAGGAGATCCCAGCCTACATCAGGGACTCCTAAAGCTTCTGTCATCCCGTTTGTGATGGGACCAAAAAGGAAAAAGAAATCAGAGGAATGGGGCTTAGAAGTAGCACCCAGGAACCACCTGGTCAACATGGAAAGCTG
Source organism: Carlito syrichta (assembly GCF_000164805.1). NCBI lineage: Eukaryota > Metazoa > Chordata > Mammalia > Primates > Tarsiidae > Carlito > Carlito syrichta. Next base: position 277,835 of record NW_007087616.1, on the reverse strand, counting down.
CCGAGGAGAAGCCAGCGGCGCAGGAAAGAGGGTGTTGTCCAAGAGCCTTCCTGGGTTATATGGTAAAATTGGGCATGTCTAACTTTACATCTTCATCTATACTGTCAAGAGGAGGCTTATGAAACCACCCTAAGGGCTCTGTTGGAACAACTCAGCATTTACTTTCTAAGAGTCTGGAAATGACAACCAGAGATAATTTCGGCAGTAGTGGCTGTGTGGAGGGATGAACTGGACTTGATACCAGCATGGGTGAGTTTCCACCCACTCTGAAGAGGCCTAGGCTCAGATACAAACAAGGATGAAGATTCCAGGCACATCAGGGACTAGGTTAACATTTGCCAGTTAATCCCTCCTGCTTGTTTGAAAACCTCAGACCCTTGCACTGGCAGGAATTCAGAGTATGACAGCCTTGTTATAGATGTCCATGGCTTAGTTGAAACAATGGAAAAGAAGAAACTTTATTTTAAAGGACAGTAAAATTATTGGAGTTAGTTTAATTCATAATTTTTTTCACTTGTAAATTTTTTATTTTAAAATTATGGGGTACAATTCAGGGTTAGGTATACAAATATTCCTTATGCAGCTACCCTTGTTGATGAGGTATGCCCTCCTTCCCCAGGCAGATTTCCACTACTGCCAATCCCACCTCCCCACCCCCTCCCTACAGTTTCCTGCTACTGTCAATCCTTTTCTTATAGTATTACAGTAGTTGTTCAAGATCCGCTTATGAGTGAGAACATGTGATACTCAGTTCTTTGTTTCTGTGAAAGATCACTCAGTATTTTAGACTCTAAGTTCATCCAGGTGGCTGCAAAGTTCATGATTTTGTTCTTTATGGCTGCATAATATTCCATTGTGTATATGTACCACATTTTTTAATCCATTAATTCATAATTTTAACCACAAGCAATACGTATGCCTTTGCTGGTGAATTAAAGGTGTCAGCTAAAATACCACAAAAGCAAAACACATTCTGGAGGCCGCCGTATTTAAACCTCTTACTTAGTTCATGATATCGATTATTACCTGGTTTAACTGCTCTTTGAAGTGTTTCTTTAGCTACAGTAGTTATTTGCTCACTTAAATCTCGGTTGAATAGAGTAAATTCTTTATTCCTCGTCTCCTCTGAAATGTGATCTACAAAAGAAAATGTGTTCATCCATAGACAACCATTAGCCTGTGAATAGTTCTGTTTCATGATAAAAGTTACTTCTTGTAGAGTCAAAGTGAGAAGTTACAGGGGACTTGGGAGAAGAGTCTAAATGCACTACAGGACCCCAATGTTTCATTTTTGTTTATTGTTTTAATCTAACATACTCCTGGGTGGCCCATCCATAGCTGAGGCAGTGTTTCTCACACTCGAGAGTGCAGCAGAATCACTGGCACAACTTGCTAAAACACAGATCCATTGGACTATGCCCCAGAGTTTCTGATTCAGTAGGTCCGGGTGCACCTGAGAATGTGCATGCCTCCCAGATCCCAGAAGATGCTGGGTGTAAGGGTAAACTGAGGCAAGGTGGGCCAGTGCTGGTACCACAAGACTAATGCAAGATCGCAACCACATAAGAAGTAGAAGGAAGTAAACTTTATTATTCAGCTTTCACAGATTGAAAAGGGAGTCAACACTCAGAGGCAAGTGTGACACTGAAGGGCCAAGAACTAGGTATATTTAAGGGCCTTTTGGATGTTGGGGTGTTGAGCCCGGAGGGACCTGGGCCAAAAGGACTGTCCAGGGCTGCAGTCTTTGATGTTGATTGTAGCCAGGTGAGTATTAGATCTTGACATCACCAGACATTAGCATCTCATGACCTGAGGTGGTGGGCTAGATGGGCAGAGACAAGGGGAGGGGTTTTTCCTGCAAGAGACCTGTCGGATGTTTCCAATTCACAAGCTCCTTAGCTAAAAGGTGGTCTTACTATCATTTCTATGGCTTCAGCAGGCTAAAGGGTGATCTTTGGCCTTTGCCTCCAACAAGGAGCCTGAAAGTTTCTTTTAAGAGATTATTATGGATGGATTTAGAGTCTATTGTACTTAATGATCTATCACAGAAACAAAGAACATAGTACCATATGTCCTCACTCACAATCAGATCTTGAACAATTATCATAATACTATAAGGGACTGGAAGTAGTGGGAAACTGCGGGGGATGGGGGAGGTGGGATTGGCAGTTGAGGGAAACTGCCAGGGGAAGGGGAAGCACACCTCATCAACAAGGCTGCCTGCATAATAAACATTTGTATACCTAACCCTGAGTTGTACCCCACATCTTTAAAATAAAAAAATTTAAAGTTAAAAAAAGAGATATTATGCTAAACCATGAGTTGAAAGATTGGACTGTCCTTGTCTTGCCTCAGATGGAGATTTGCCAAGGGGGTAGGGTAGGCTGCCAGCTTGGCCTGCAGTAAAATGTCTGAACGCTTCCTAAAACCTGTCTATTGGAAACTTTTCTATGTCTAACCTGTGCTAGATTCAAAGCATATCAGTCCAAGCAAAAATGGTTATGCTGAGGCAAAATGTGAACTAAGTTTATTCTAAGTTTTTCAGGTGTCCCTCCTTTCACTCCCCACATCTTGCTATTTCAAAAATATTTTTATTTATAGCTAGAGATTAAGGACAGAGGTCAGACTTCTGTATCTGCTTCCTACTGAGTGGGAGTTGCAGAGCTGTCCCTACCTATTTTGCCTATGGATTTATGAACTACCAGAGGATTCAAACGCAGGAGAGGAACACTGTGACTATCTAATTTATACGAAGCAAGGAGCTAATGTGCAGACTATCATTAGCAAGCATATTACAATGAAGAGGGTAATAGCTGAGGAAATGGACATTTGAACATTTGAAAATGAGCATTCAAAACAAAGGTATGGTCAGCTATATCTTCCAGCCTGGTAACATAGTTAGAAATGTTAGATTGTAAATCCTTGATTGTGGCACAGCAGGGACTACCCACCACTCCAAAAAGAAGACTCTGGACAGGGGAACGGGAATAGTAAAGAATGCATTCTTTAAATCTAGGACTGTGAAGTACTGTGTATCGGGCAGCACAGTGCTGTGGAGAGTGTATGGATTAGGAACTGTAGGGTGAAGGGGGATCACAGCTTTATTAATGATTCACAAATCCTGCACCAGGTGATAACTTTCATTAGATGTGTGATTCGGGAGAATGGGAGTATTACAAGGGGAACTGGTTGATTTAAGGACACCAGCTTTAAGAAACTTAGTAATTAAGGGTTTGAGACCCTGTGAGGCTTATTGGGGAAGGAATGGGGGTCTTTAAGCTGAATGGAGATAGGCATGATATGCAAAGCTCAGCCTGGGGTAGAAGTGTCCCAAACTAGAGGGGGATCTTGTTCCTCCATATAAGAAGGGACAGGAGGGGGTGATATGGCTTCCTGTGCAGGGCCCTGGTCCAGAGAGGGCTCAGGAGGATTAAGAGTCCTGTGGAGAGCTCCTATAGAGTAAACCAGCAGGGGTTCTAGGTAGAGAACAATGCAAGTTCCTAGCTTATGTCCCTGCCAAGCAAGGGAGCAGGGCAAATGGATACAACATATGATTTTCCAGCAAGCATGGGAAGAGTGGTATGGTTAGGGGCTTAGAAAGAATGCTGCCAATCCTCCTCCCCACCCCCACCCATGGAGACAGGCGAAGGAAGGAGGGGACCAAGGAATTCTGTTAAAGTTGAGCAGGTAGCCCCAGTATTGATAATGAAAGAAATTAGCCTACCAGTGACAGAGACTTCTGGGTTCAGATGGCTGTATCAGGCACTCCAGAGAGCATGGGGCAACTGAACCAGATTGATCAGATGGAAGTAGACCCAACAGGTCCAGCTCAGAGACTGACCTGGCCATACCATGCACAGCTCCTGCCTAAGTATAGGTAGATAGTTCCACCATGTGTTGGTCAGGAGACTGTGCCAGTATTTGGGAGTGCACCTCTGTCCAGCAGGGTGGACATGGTGATCACTTCTCCAGTGTCTGACTTGCCCACACTTAGGATACGGAGTGGGAGGTGGTGGCTTGGAACAATCTCTAGCCCAGTGATCAGATTGACAACATTTGAAACAGGTCCCCAGTGGCTGTCGTTTACCCCAATTATTGCCAGATCTCCAGATCTCTATTTCTGATTCTACTTTCCTCAGCTCGTAAGAGCTGGGGCTGTGAGCTGGAAGGCCTGGGTCTTAGCTTTCCTGTCCTCCTTTCGTTCCTCTTCCTAGCTTTTAAAGAGTTGTGCTTGCCCTGCTCCTTCACCGAACTGCAAACAAGATAGACTTGACACTTGAACATGCACTGTGACTTTGCTTCTCTCTATACCAGAAGGAAAACGATGCCAGAAGCAAGAGCCACTGTCTATACTTATTATCAATATGCTTGTAAAGTTTTTATTCACATAAGCGTCACTGAAGACTGTGAAGGATGTTTTTTATCCTTATGTTTTACGATAAATTGTTATTTTGATGATTTGTTGGGTTACTTTTGTGAGGAAAAAAAACCCACAGATACCAAATTTTGACCATCATGGTTCAACTTCCAAAGTTCTTTTCAACTTTAGGAAGCCATTACCTCTGAGGGAAGCAGCAGCTTCTTACAAGAACAAGCACGACAGGCAAATCTTCAACTTCCACAATGTAAATAGTGTTGTGACCTGGATAGCCATGTCACAGAAAAATGGAGGAATGCAGACTGTGCAGGTGGACCCATTTTATGCCACGTGCAAAGTCATCCCCTCACCTCCCCCAGTGAGACTGAGGTACCAAACAATGTCCAACTATACGTATGATTATCATGCAGTTTTCAGAAGGCAATGTGCAGGGCCAATTCAGGGATATCGGCAGCATTCATTTAAAGAGTATTCTGTGGTAAATTAACCCCAAACCATCTAAGTCAATGCTTCCTAATGCCAGAGGCTGGTTCTTGGCTGACTGTGGAAGAGTCACTCTGGAAATGTGTACAAATATGCAGATGCAGAGGCTTTGCTTTCAGAGATTCTTGGTGGATTTGAGGAATAAGGATTTTTCACAAGCTCTTCTCCACCCTCTATTCATGGCTGCTCTCGGTAGGGCCTGGGAGTCACTGGCCTGGTTCATATGCCTGCACCCGGGAAAGATTACATATTTGCCCACTCCCACAGTGACACATTTGTCCTGGGTTTTTTGTTTGTTTGTTTGTTTGTTTGGTGGGAGTCTCACTCTGCTACCCAGGCTGGAGTGTCATGGCACGCTCATGGCCACTACAGCGTTGACCTGCTGGGCTTCGGCAATCCTTCTGCCTCAGCCCTCCAAGTAGCCAAAACTATAGGCGCACGCTACCATGCACAGCTAATTTTTGATTTATTGTAGAGACGAGGTCTCACCAAGTTGCCCAGGCTGGTCTCGAACCTGTAGGCTCAGGCAATCCACTCGCCTAGGCCTCCCAAAGTGCTGGGATTGCAGGCTGAGCCACCGAGCCAGGCCACTTTTTTGTTGTTGTTGTTTTGTTTTGTTAATTTTAAATCTCTACAGCTGCCAAGGAAAGAAATGCTTCATAAGATTCTAGCTGCTCATCCTGTCTTCAGAGTCAATCTGCCCCACAGAATCAGGTCGCCAGGATGGGTCTCTGCTCCTCAACTGGAAGGAACGCCTCCCACAGTCCTGGTGAGGAGGAGAGGAATCCTCTGGGGCAGCACCCCAGGAATGTGCTCAGCTCCTGCCTCCCCAACCACCCTCCATTGGGAGGAGGAATCAGGTGTCTCCCTCCAGTTCTCTCTCCCTCCTTTTTGGCATCCATTTGCCTGCAGAGGATGAAGATTCTGACATGCTTCTGGCAGATATCAGACACATGATTCTATCTTTATTGCCTGGTCAAATGCCTATCTTAATTCCTGAAGAGCTACCTTTTTCCTATAGTATGAAACTGCTTTGGGGGAAGAGTATATTTTTCACTATTGTCATTTCTATGGGTGTGCCTAAGGCAAGCCCCTCTATGCCATCTATTTTACAGCTGCAGACTCTCCCAGGGTGGGGGCTTGGGGAAATCATGGGTTTCCTACACCCTACCAGTGACTGGGTACTGTTCCTAACTCAGGGTGAAGCACCCACATTATCCAACCAAGTACAAGTGTTTTGCTACAAGAGAGTTTGAGCGCCATCTGCCTGACCCTCAACTCAGTCTCACATTTGGTCTGAACTCAGGCTAGAGGAAAAACAATGATTGCTTATTGACCCCAATTCTGATGTATCCATTTCCTTTTATCATTACTGGGAATTTTGTCCACACTGCCAAGAAAATATTCTAGTGCAGGAGATAGCCAAGCAACACGGCTCCTTTGATGAAATGCATGACAAAAAAATGAAAGAAAAGGTTTTCTTATTTTCTATTTTATTTTAAACACGTGGGGTACAATTCAGGATGAAGTATACACATGGACATCGTACAGGTAAAGTTTGGGCCTCCCTTTCATCGCCACTTTGCCTGGTTTGAGATCAGATACCCTTACTGATGTTGTGTCCCCTCCCCCATGCAGGAGGTATCCTGCTGCTGGCAATTCCTTTCTTATAGTATTACATGGTAAATGTTCAGGGTTCACTTATGAGCGCAAACATGTGGTACTCTGTTCTTTGCTTCTATGATATCATTGAGTATTATTGACGCTAAATCCATCCAAGTTGCTGCAAAGTCCATATGTTTGTCCTTTTTATGGCAGCGTAATATTCCATTGTGTATGTACCACTTTTTTTTTAATCCAGTCCAGTTTCAATGGGCAGCATGGTTGCTTCTATATTTTTGCTATTGTGACTACTGCTGCAATGAACATACATGAGCAGGTATCTTTTTTATAGAATGTTTTGAGTTCCTCTGAGTATATTCCCAGTAGGGGGATTGCTGGGTCATATGGAAGGTCAATTTCTAGTTCTTTTAGAAATCGCCATACTGTTTTCCAAAGAGGTTACACTGGTTTGCATTCCCATTAGTAGTGTAGAAGCATTCCTTTTTCTCCGCATCCTCGCCAGCATCTGTTGCTTGTTTTATTAATAATGACCATTCTTACTGGAGTTGGGTGGTATTTCTGTGGTTTTGATTTGCAATTCTCTGATGATTAGTGAGGTCTATCACTTTTTCAAGTGTCTGTTAGCTGCCCCTATAACTTATTTTGAGAAGAGTCTATTCATGTCTTTTGCCCACTTTTTGTTTGTTTGTTTGTTTGAGTTGGAGTCTCACTCTGTCGCCCAGACTAGAGTGCAGTGGCACGCTTCCGGCCACCGCAGCCTTGACCTGCTGGGCTCTGGTGATCTTTCCGCCTCAGCCTTCCAAGTAGCTGGAACTACTGGCACGTGCTACCACACCCGGCTAATTTTTTTTTATTTATTGTAGAGATGAAGTCTCGCCAAGTTGCCCAGGCGGGTCTCGAACCCGTGGGCTCATCACCTCAGCCTCCCAAAGGCACAGGATTACAGGCTGAGCCACCAAGCCTGGCTCTTTGCCCACTTTTTAATGAGGCTGGGTTTTTTTCCTTTCAGCACATTTTAGTTCCTTGTAGATGCTGGATGTTAGGCTTTTGTCAGATATATAACTGATAAATATTTTTTCACATTCTGTGGACTGTCTCCCCTCTCTCTTTGCAAAAGTTTTACAGTTTAATAGGGTCCCATTTGTCTATCTTATCTCTCATGGCATGGACATCTGGGGTTTTGATCAGGAACTGGTTGCCTAGTCTTATTTCTGTAAGGGTGCCTCCCGCCTTTTCTAATATTCTTATAGTTTGAGGTTTTATGTTTAGGTCTTTGATTCATTTAGAGTTTTTTGTGTACGGTGATAGTTAGGGATCCTGTTTCAATCTTCTGCATGTAGTCAGCCAGTTTTTCCAGAACCATTTACTGAATAGGTTCTCCTCACCCAGTGATTGTCGGTGGAGACTTTGTCGAAGATGAGTTGGTTGAGAAATTGACGTTTTGCTTCCAGAATTTCTATCCTGTTCCATTAGTCCATATGCCTGTTCTTGTACCAATACCGGCTGTTATGATTTTTGTAGCCTTATAGCAAGGTTTAAAGTCTGGAAGAGTGATACCTCCCACTTTGTATCTTTTTCTGAGGATTGTTTTGGCTATCCGTGGTCATTTATGTTTCCATATGAGTTTCTGTATTGTCATTCCTAGGCCTGAGAAGAATGATGTTGGTCATTAATGGGCATTGCAATGAATCTAGATTGCTTTTGGTAAGATGGACATCTTAACAATATTGATTCTTCCCATCCATGAGCATGAAATATTTTTCCATTTGTTTGTGTCTTCTTGGATTTCTTTGAGCAGTGTTTTGTAGTTTTAATTGTAAAGGTCTTTCACCTCTCTGGTTAGGAAGATGCCAAGGTATTTCATTATTTTTGTGGCTATTGTGAATGGATTGTGCTTTTTATTTGGATCTCTGCCTGTTTGTTGTTGGTGTACAAGAATGTGACTGTCTTTTGCACATTCGTTTTTTACCCCAAGACTTTGACAAAGTCCTTTATCAGTACAAGAAGGTTTTTGACAGATTCTCTTGGATTTTTGAGGTGTAAAATCATATTATCAGCAAAGAGGGAAAGCTTCTTTTCCTATTTGAATATCTCTGGTTTCCTTCTCTTGTCTAATTGCTCTTGCTAGGACTTCTAACACAATCTTCAACAGGAGGGATAAGAGTGGGCAACTTTGTCTTATTCCAGTTTTCAGGGGAAATGCTTCCAGTATTTGTTCATTAAACAATATGGCTGTAGGTTTATCGTAGATGGCACTTACTATTTTGAGGTATGCTCCTTCTATGCCTAGGTGTTCGAGGGTTTTTATCAAGAAGGGATGCTGGATTTTATCAAAGGCTTTTTCTGCATCTAATGATATAATCATGTGATTCTTGTTTTTACATCTATTGATGTATTTAATTACATGTATGGTCTTGCAGATGTTGAACCAGCCTTGTATCCTAAGGATGAAGCCTAGTTGGTCTTGGTGGATAATTTTTGAGATGTGTTGTTGGATCCAATTTGCTAGAATCTTGTTGAGAATTTTTGCTCAGCAAGAAAAGTTGTGCTTTTTATTTGGACCTTGCTCAACAAGGCCAATAGGAATATTGGTCTATAGTTTTCTTTCTTTGTTGGATCTTTACCCAGTTTGGGTATCAGTGTTATGTTAGCTTTGTACAATGATTTGGGGAGAATTCTGTCTTTCTCAATTGCCTGGAATACTTTCAATAGGACTGGTATCCACTCATTCTTGTATGTTTTGAAGAATTCCACTGGTCCAGGGCTTTATCTTTTTTTGTAGGTAGTTTTCTTATGACTGAGCAAGTTGCTGGTTTGTTTTTGATCTATTTAGTGTCTCAGTGTCTTCTTGTTTCAACCTTGGGAGGTTGTGTGATATCAAAAAGTCCTCCATTTCATTTAGTTATCAAGTTTGTTTCCATACAGTTGTGCATAGTGGTCTATAATAATTTTTTGTATTTCTTTGGGGTCAGTTGTGATTTGATCTTTTGCATTCCTTATTGTGCTTATTAGGGCTTTTTCTCTCTTTTCTCAATCATTCTGGCTAGGGGTACATGAATGCTGTTTATTCTTCCTTTCTTTTTTTTTTTTTTTTTT
>NW_007087616.1:259768-268235 GCF_000164805.1 Carlito syrichta | reverse complement strand
CTCCAGCGATCCTTCCACCTCAGCCTTCCAAGTAGCTGGAACTACAGGTGCGCACTACCACGCCCAGCTAATTTTTTGATTTATTGTAGAGATGAGGTCTCACCAAGTTGCCCAGGTGGGTCTTGAACCTGCGGGCTCAGGCAATCCACTCACCTCAGCCTCCCAAAGTGAGGGATTACAGGCTGAGCCACCGAGCCCAGCTGCTGTTTATTCTTTCAAAGAACCAACTTTTTGTTTTGTTGGTTTTTTCTATAATATTTTTGTCTATGTCCCATATTTGGGCTTTCACTTTGATGATCTCAATTCTTCTGCTAAAATTAGGGTTTTGGTGGTCTTTCTAGCTCCCTTAGGTGATTTAGTAGGTTGTTAACTTGTGATCTATTTTCTTGATGTGTGTTCATAGAGATATAAATTCCCCTCTTAGAACTGTTTGCATGGCATCCCAGAGATTTTGGTATGATGTTGCTTCATTTCATTTGTTTTCACTAATCTCTTGTGATTTCTGTGTTGACCCAGTGTCGTTCAGCATCATGCTGTTTAGTGTCCATATCGTTGTGGGTTTGGGGGGAATTTTGTTGGTGTTGATATTTATTTTTATTCCACTTTGGCCTGAGAAGGTACATGTCAGTATTTCCATCTTATAAAATTTGTTTATGCTTGATTTATGGCCGAGGATGTGATCAATCATGGAGTACGTTCCCTGTGGTGATGCGTAGAATGTATATTCTGTGGCTGTTGGTGAGGTGTTCTGTAAGTATCTATTAAGTTCATTTGATTAAGTGTCAAGTTTTGGTTCTGGATCTCTTTGTTGATTTTTTGCCTTGATGATCTATTTAGGGTTGTTAGCAGGGCATTTAACCCCCAGTTACAATAGTATTAGAGTCTTTATCTCTTTTTAGTTTACTTAGTAGTTGCTTTATAAACATTGGTGCTTCTGTGTTGAGTGCATATTTGTTGATGGATTGAACCTTTTATCATTATGTAGTATTCTTTCATATCTTTTTAAATTTTTGATTGCTTAAAGGTTGTTTTGTCTGATATTAAGATTGTGACTCCTGCCTTCTTTTTTGATCCATTCACCTGGAAATTTATTTTCCATCCTTTAACTTTGAGTCTGTGTGCATCCCTTGTGGTGAGATGAGTTTCCTGATGCAGCAAATCTTTGGATTATGGTTTTCTATCCAGTTTGCCATTCTGTGTCTTTTCAGTAGTGTAATTAGTTCACTCACATTCAGGCTGATTATTGAAATGTGATTGTTTATCCCCATCATGAGGTTCTTATAAAGTTTTTTTCTTTGTTTGTTTTCTTTTACCTTTTGGGTTGATGTATGTGTGTGTTTTCGATGTTGCAGTCGCTATGTATTCTCTATTGACTCTGTGTTCTCCTGTTCTCTCGTGAAGTGCATGGTCATTCTTTTTTCTTTCTTCTATGCTTAATACCTTTTTAAGCATCTCCTATAGAGCTGGTCTGGAAGCTGCATAATCACTTAGGGATTGGATGTCTGGGAAGAATTTTAATTCTCCATTGCTGATGAGGCTGAGCTTGGCTGGCTAGAAAATTCTTGGTTGAAGTTGTTTATCTTTGAATACTTTGAATATAGGACTCCAGTTCCTTCTAGCTTGTAGTGCTTCTGCTGATAGGTCTGCTGCTATTCTGATTGGTTTTACCCAGTAAGTAGTCTGATCTTTCTCTCTTGCTGCTTTTAGGACTTTATCTTTTGTGCCTGCTTTGTGTAGGTGAATTACTATGTGTCTAGGGGTTGGTCTTCTCAGTTCATGTCTTGCAGTGGTTCTCTGTATCTCTTGTATTTGGATGGTCACATTTCCGGAAAGAGGGGGAAAGTTTTCTTAGATAATCTACTGAAATACTTGCTTTAAGGTGTTCTTCCTTTCCCTTTCTTCTTCTGGGATCCCAATCAGGCATAGGTTTGACCTCTTGATATAATTGCACATCTCTTGGAGGCTTTGTGCTTTCTGAGTTTTCTTTCTATGCTTTTTACAGATTGGGTTATTTCCATGTTTTGATCTTCAAGTTCTGAGGTTCTTTCTTCTGTTTGGTTAATTAGGCTTTCCGTGATTTTCATCTTGTTATTTATTTCCTGGGTGAAATTTTTTATGGCCAAAATCTCTGTTACAAGTTCTTTCAGTGTTGCATCTTGTTGTTGTTGAGTCTTATTCATTCTTTCCATCCAATTCCTAATCCCTGTAGTATTCTGGGACCAGTTGTTGGTGACTTCCATTGATTGGGCTCTGAGGTCTGATTTTTCAGGCATTTTCTCTTTGTTACACTGTGTTCTTCTATTGATTTTTCCTCATTTGTAACAGATCTCTTTTCTTTCTCTTCAGTTCCATTATTCAGTGGCAGTGGGAGAGGTTTTCACTTCTTATGTTTGCTCAGCCCTCTATTCTTCCCTGATCAGGGCTCTGAATTTGTTCTATTTTGCAGCAGGGCTGTACATGGAAAACTTTGCTGTCTCCTGTAGTTTTGAGAGTTGAATAAGGTGGAGGATGTGGAGCGAGGATTCAGAAACTACTTGCAAGTCACAATGATTGTGGTATGGGTTCTCTGAGACCCAACCCCACCACCACTCTATATGACAATGCAATGGGTACATGTGTGAGTCCAAGATAAAGTAACAGCAATGAGGAGAACAGAGAAAAGTAGAATAAAATAAGATAGACAAAAAAACTCCCACATACACAGAATAAAAAAAAGCAGAAACCAAAGTAAAAAGCAATTAAACACACAGACAAACTAAAACCAAAACAAACTGGAAAAAAAAAACAAAGAAGAAGGGAAAAACACACACACATACGCATGCACCCAACACAAAACAAAAAAATGTTAACAAAAAAGAATTCAAATTGAACCCTCAGACATACATGCATTCACACACATTAAATTTTAAAAGAGAACACGCACACAAAAAAGTGAAACATGAACACTCAATTATTCATGTATATACATAAACAGAAAATTAAGAAATGAAAGAAGAAAAAGGGGGGAAAAGGTGCGAGGAAATCCAGATGGAGCCCTCACATGTATATTTATATACAAAGGAAAAAGAAAAAAAATTAAACAAAAAAAAAAAACCTGCCATCTTGTGGCAAATTCTGTAATTGTTCCTCTCAGCTGCTCACAGGTAAACACCTCTGCTATCCCCTACAGAGCTGCGGCTTCATTCACAATCTCCCCAGTGTCCGCCCAGGGAAGGAGGAGGAGGCAGTAGGGGTGGGTGGGTCTTCAATCCTCCCCTCCCACTCTCGTATTTTCAGGGGGATCCCCTCCAGTGAGGAGGTGTGGGATTGTCTCTCCCCCAGGTGCTGGTGGGGGGATGCCCCAGCCAGGCTTATCCTGGAATAGAGTTGTCCTATTGTGGCTGATATTCTATTGCTGCTGGGGTTTGTCCCTCACAGTTGTGCCATAGCTGTGTGGGTCTGATGTTTAGAGTACTGCTGGGGAGGCGGGGGTTGGGTCAGCCCCAGACTCACTGCTGATCTCTTTGGGGGTCTTCCTCATCCTTTTCTGGTCACATCCTTTGTCCCACAACTGAATTGATAGAGGGTGGGGTGCCTGAGATTCAGCACTGGTCCTGTCCTTCTGGAGTTCTTACTTTCAGGATTTTCCCTCTGGGTCACAATCAGCTCCTGAGCAGTTAATCCACCAGTCACAGAGATCAGGTCTGTTGGTCTGTGGTGAGCAAGCTGGAGCACTTTCCTGCCCAGTTTTCAAGATGGTGGCAGGGTACCTGTTTCATCCTCTCCAGTGGGGCTCTGCCTCTGGCTCCCTCACTGTGATCCCTCTACAACCCTTGCTACCTGTGTCTGGCCAGGTGCTACAGTGGTGAGGCAGAGCCTGGAGCCAACAATTACTCTTGGCAGCTTCTTCCTGGGAAGGGCTTTGCTGGTTTTTTGAAAAAATGGTGCTTGGCTTCTGTGCCCAGGCAGCACTAGGGTCCAAGCAGAGCAGCTACAGCACCAGTCGCTTCACCAGGAGAGCCCTGGTCACTTGTTCCCAAGTCCCCACCCAGTCACCCACCCATACACCCATTTACACACATGTATGCTGAATTTTCTATATACTCATTCACTCACACTGGGACTCGCATTGTCCAACTACCATCTTCCCAGAAGTCCCAAGGTTTTTTCTCAATACACACTAACAAGCACCCAAATTTTGTTTTTTTTGTTTTTTTGTTTTTTTGTTTTTTTGTTTTTTTTTTTTTTTGAGTTGGAGTCTCACTCTGTCGCCCAGACTGGAGTGCAGTGGCCGCTCCCAGCCACCGCAGCCTCGCCTGCTGGGCTCCGGCGATCCTTCCGCCTCAGCCTTCCGAGTAGCCGGAATTACAGGCACGCGCTACCGTGCCCCGCTGATTTTTGGATTTATTGTAGAGATGAGGTCTCGCTGCCCAGGCAGGTCTCGAACCCGCGGGCTCAGGCAATCCACTCACCTCAGCCTCCCAAAGGCGCGGGATTACAGGCTGAGCCACCGAGCCCGGCCCAAATTTTGTTTTATACTTTTAAGTTGATATAACTAATATAGAATTCAACTTTCATATGTTATCATGTGTTTGAACGTTAATATGTCTATATACAGAGAAGTGTCACCTGACATGCTTTGGGCAGATTTCTGACACATAATTCTATCTTTACTACCTGTGAGCAAATACCTGTCTTAATTTCCTAAGAGCTATTTATTTTCCCCATAATATGAAGTGCTTTGAAGGAAGAGTATGTGCCTTACTTCTGACATCTCTATTGGTGTGCCTAAGCTAAGTCCTGTTTGGTCTTGTTTGAATATCCATTGAATGGGGTATTGACTGAACTGACTCTCAAACCACATCATACACTTGGATATGTATACAGTGTGTTAAGCAGAGAGTTATTATGCTACTAAGGGTTCCAGTGGTCAAAAATAGGATACCCCACTTGCAAACTGGGTTCTTGTCCTCTAAACAGCCTCCAGGGTGGCATAACCTGCCTGACACTGCACATTAGGGGTCACCTCAAAATACAGAGGCTTTCACACTTTTGACCATAGACTCCATAACTGGTGAAAGGTTATTGAGAGAAACTCAGACAGTTCTTTTCTTCACGTCTCAGTTCGGTTTTGCACCACCAGTAGTTGGTTTAAAAAATGCTAAAAAACTAATACATAAGCACTTATCATGTTAATGACATATACTTACCTTCTTCCATGCCTCTCTTTTCACTTGATTTGACTACTGTTCTTGTTGTGTCCGATGAAGGAACATATAGAGCCTCAGGAAAGACTTGATTAAAAATATCATCTCAAGTCAACAAAGAAAAAAAGAAGGCATGTTAATACCAGCAATGCAGGATTGATATATTTTGCTCCCTAAGTGCCTAAAGCAGTCTATGAATGCAGTGAATAAACGACACAAACTCAACGGATATGTGACACTATGCCCTAAAATGCCTTATCTTGGGAAGAGGAACCCTAAATACTTAAATACTTTCTGAATACTTGTGGTTTCATGAGATACTGGGGACAGTAAACATCACCCACAAAAGATACATGGTTCCAAGTCTCATAATGCATACGTAATTTTTTTCTTGTTCCTGTTGTCATTCTGAGACTATTCCTACGCCATTCCTATGAATGAACACAACCCTCTCCTGTTTTTCCAACACGCACATCATTTTCTACCTTTAAGATTTCACTACCTCTCTGAGGCAGTTTTTCACAACGAAAGCCCCGCTAGACCCAAATCCTGATTTTGCCATTTAGCTAAATATGATCTTTTTAATCCTTGGTTCCCTCACCAGTAGGATGGGGATACTATTATTTAATTCATAGGACTTTTGTAAATGTTGACTAAAACAATATCTGTGAAAGTATTAAATGCAGTGACAGTACAAGGATCATGCTGAAGGCAAAAGATCTGGAAAATGCTCATCTCCACCCTTTTTTTAACAAGAACCCCTGGATCAGCCAGTACATATTGCTAGCTTTCTGCTCATTGGACCCCTGCACAAGCAGAATATGTGGGTAAGGAAGAAAAAATATATATAATACAAAGGCATCATAGAACAAGCTTTTACTGAGCCCTAGCTCTGCACAGAAACAGCACATGGTACTGGGGCTCAGGAAGATAACCTGTGTGTTGTATGTGTCCCTGAGCCATCCAGATTCACGGGAAAGGCAGAAGTATGCACAGCCATGACCAGATGTATTGGCACAGCCACACAGAGAAGCAAAGCAAGGGCTGGGGCAGGGAAGAGAGGAAAAAAACCCACTAGGCCCATCGCAGCCAGAAGACAGGCGCTTGGCCAAACAGGCTTCAGGAGGAAGATATAAGCCTTGCTGGGTTCTGGATCCAGTGGACCACAGTATTTACCAAGACCCCAGGGTCACTCCTACTCACAGATGTTGAGTGTCTCTGTCGATCTTTTCACAATCTGGTGTTCATGATCTCCCAGCAGCTCTGGTGGGTCAGTGTGTGACATGTAAGACACCTGGAAATAATCCTTTTGGGGATACTAACTCATGAGCTACAAGCATCAGGAAAAGTCCTTGAAGCAGTCACTGAGGGGCTGCTGCAGATCAACGACAGCCCACGCCAAGATCAGACACGACACATCTTGCCCCCACTCATGCATGAGAGAGGTACCCAGGGTTATCCAGGACCCCATGAACGCAAAAGAAATGCTGTCCTCAGAGCTTCAGAACTTATTTACAAATGTTGTATATGAAAGTTGTACTTGGGAAGGATTCGGTGGCTCAGCCAGTAATCCCGGCATTTTGGGAGGCCAAGGTGAGTACATTGCCTGAGCCTGCGGGTTCCAGACCAGCCTGGGCAACTTGCCAAGACCTCATCTTTACAATAAATCAAAAAAGTTAGCCGGGCATGGTAGCACATGCCTGTAGTTCTGGCTACATGGAAGGCTGAGGCAGAAGGATCGCTGGAGCCCAGCAGGTCGACGATGCGGTGGCTGTGAGTGTGCCACTGCACGCCACCCTGGGCAACTGAGTGAGACTCCCTCAAAAAAAGCCAAAAAAACTTGTACCAAAAAAATCAAGTGGAGGCTTATGGGGGCAGAGATGAAGCAGAACAGATTCTACGGACTCAGAAAGCCTTTTTTTTTAAGAAAGCAGGATTTGTTGAGAGAACAGAAAAGCTCACAGTGTGAGAGGACCCGAGGGGGTTGCCCTCAGAAAACTCTTTGTTTATAAAACTGTTGCTAATTCTTCAGAGTTCATTTCTTGAAAAATATTTTCTCTTTCCCTTTTAAAGGTTCCAGGCCTCCACTTTCCCTGGGAAGTAGCAATTTTACTTTCCCTTCTAGGGTTTCCTTGCTAAGCCACAGATAATAGTCATCACCAATCCCACTCATTCTGTGTCTATTCAGAGACCATTTCCAAGGGCTGTCCATACTTTGGAGGGTTCTACTTGCTTGATGGCTTAGGTGCTTAGGCCAGAGACACCCAAAAATTCAGCATCAGAGTCACCAGGAAATGACGAGTTCCTCTTATCACCTCCTCCTTGATGAACATGTTGAACTATAAGCTCCTGGTGCTGCTGCTCAGAGAGAACTTGGCAAGTGGAGTGGTGACCTCCAAAGCCAAAGCCCACCTGCCAGGCATTTGTCAGGTCAGTGGCCTTTGGTGAGGGGAGAGACGGGAGCTTCCCAAACCCCAAACCAGACTCCCATCTTCAGATGCCCTCGCTCTCTTTTACACACATGGGGCTGAATTCAGAGGCACTGGGCCACCTGCAAGATCATAAACAGTCTTCTGCCTCCTGGACAGCAGCTACTGAAAACACAGCTAGTGGTGCTGTAAGCGCTCCCTGCACCTGTTCATTCATTCCACCCTGTCACCCCAGTCAATGCGGCCTGCCCAAGTCCTCCATGAGGGCATGCGTGGAGAGGAGCAAACCTAGAGATCCTGACATGGAACAGTTGCTGGGACAAATGATCTGTCACATGTCAAGAAATGTCCCACAGGGCGAAGTGGCTCACACCTGTGATCCCAGCACTTTGGGAGGCCGACGCAAGAGGGTTGCCTGAGCCTAGGGGTTCAAGACCAACCAGGGCAACGTGGCAAGACCCTATCTCTACAATAAATTTTTTAAAATAACTGGGCATGCTGGTGCACACCTGTTGTTCCAACTACTTTTAAGGCTGAGCAGACAAATCGCCAGAACCCAGCAGGTTGAGGCTGTGACAGCCATAAGCATGCCTCTACATTAAGGGAAATATTTCCCCTTGTAAGCAGGAATCAGCAGGCATGGCTCTGTGATTAAAATACCTCCTAATGGGGGGAAGTATCAGCGTTCACTCTTCTGGTAGCTCCTTCTCACATCTAAAGTGACTCTGAGTCTCCACACTGGACCCATGTCCCTGGCATCAGAAAGGCGACAATTCACTGGCACATAGACACCTTCCTTCAGCAGACAGCTGTGATACAGACCTGTTTTCTTTTTTTTTTTTTTTTTTTTTT
>NW_007087616.1:255472-259748 GCF_000164805.1 Carlito syrichta | reverse complement strand
AATAATTAATCAGTATTTTTATTATAGTTTTGTGGGGTACAGTTAAGGGTTAGGTGTACAATTACGTTTCATTCAGACACCCTGTTGATAAGAGGTGTTTTCCCAGCCCCAGACAGATATTTGCTACTGTTAATCCCCTCCCCCTCCCCCCCATAGTTTCCCAGTACCGTCAGTCATTTTCTTATAGTATTACATTGGATGTTCAACAGACCTGTTTTCTTAGTCTCAGCTCTCTGCTAAAGAGGACTTCCCCATCTGGGTACAATGGCTCAAGCGTGTAATCTAGTACTTTGGGAAGCCAACGCGGGAGGATTGCCTCAGCCCAGGAGTTCCACACCAGCCTGGGAAACATAGTGAGACTTTCTCTCTCCAAAAAAATAGAAAAAAGAAAATCAGCCGGGTGTTGTAGCATGTATCTGTAGTCACAGCTATTCGGGAAGCTAAGGTGGAAGGATCACCTGAGCCCAGGAGGTTGAGGCTGCAGCGATCCGTTATCATGCTAAGGCATTCCAGCTTGAAGCAACAGAGTGAGACTCTGACTCAAAAAATAAGAAATGAAAATTTAAAAAGACCTTCCCTGGACCTTAGTTTCTCTCCAATGCTCTATGAAAGTTTTAGAGTGAATCAGTGAGCATCAGCCTGATGTCACCTGGAAGGTTTTAAAACTGATGAGAAGGTCTCTCCCCACACCACAGAATCTGATCACTGGGGGCAGTGTGGGATATCTCCATTCTTTTTTTTTTTTTTTTTTTGAGTTGGAGTCTCACTCTGTCGCCCAGACTGGAGTGCAGTGGCCGCCCCCGGCCCCCCCAGCCTCGCCCTGCTGGGCTCCGGCGATCCTTCCGCCTCAGCCTTCCAAGCCGCTGGAACTACAGGCGCGTGCTACCACGCCCAGTTAATTTTTGATTTATTGTAGAGATGAGGGCTCACCAAGTTGCCCAGGCAGGTCTCGAACCCGCAGGCTCAGGCAATCCACTCACCTCAGCCTCCCAAGGTGCGGGATTACAGGCTGAGCCACAGAGCCCAGTTTATATCTCCATTCTTTTTTTTTTTGGGAAAATAAAGTGCTTTTATTATTTTTTTTTCATTAGTCAGTATTTTTTATTATGGTTTTGTGGGGTACAGTTAAGGGTTAGGTGTACAATGACGTTTCATTCAGGCACCCTGTAGATAAGAAGTGTTTTCCCATCCCCCGACAGATATTTGCTACTGTTAATCCCATCCCCCTCCCCCCCATAGTTTCCCAGTACCATCAGTCATTTTCTTATAGTATTGCATTGGATGTTCAAGCTCCATTATATGAGTGAGAACATGTGATATTCGGATTTTTGTTTTTGTGAGAGGTCACTCAGTATTATAGACTCTAGTTCCATACAGGTTGCAGCGAAATTCATGATTTTGTTCTTTTTTATGGCTGCGTAGTATTCCATCGTGTATATGTACCACATTTTTTAATCCAGTCCTCTTTTGATGGGCAGCATGGTTGTTTCCAGGTTCTTGCTATTGTGAACAATGCTGCGATAAACATACGTGTGCAGGTATCTTTTTTATAGAGTGATTTGTGTTCTTCAGGGTATATTCCCAGTAGGGGGATTGCAGGGTTATATGGAAGGTCAATTTTTAGCGCTTTTAGGAATCGCCACACAGCTTTCCACAGAGGTTGCACTAGTTTACACTCCCACCAACAGTGTAGAAGTGTTCCCTTTTCACCACACCCTCTCCAGCAGCTGTTGTTTCTTGAGTTGTTGATAATTGCCATTCTGACTGGAGTTAGGTGGTATCTCAGTGTGGTTTTGATTTGCAACTCCCTGATGATTAGTGAGGTAACTCCAAATGGATCAGAGACCTAAATGTAAAACCTCAAACCATAAGAACCTTAGAAAAGGAAGGAAATACTCTCATGGAAATCGGAACTGGCATCCAATTCCTGTACAAAACCCAAAACCCACAGGACTTAAGAGAGAAGATAGACAAATGGGACCTTATTAAACTGACAAGCTTCTGCAAAGCCAAAGAAACCATCAAGAGAGCAGGGAGACAGCCTACAGACTGGGAAAAAGTATTTGCCAACTCTAGATCTGACAAAGGCTTAACATCCTGGATCTACAAGGAACTGAAACGTACTGAAAAGAAGAAAACAAACAACCCCATTATAAAATGGGCAAAAGACATGAACAGACACTTCACAAAAGAAGACATTCGAGCAGCCAACAAACACATATCTCCATTCTTATAAAGAAGATTCCCCGGAGATTTCATGCTCAATTAGGTCTTGCAACCTCAGGAAAGGCCCAGCTCAGCCTCAATGCCTCACCATCTCTAAGGTGTATACACTACCAAGAAAGGTGTTGCCCATCTGGTCAGAGGAGGGTTGACACTGCAGTTTAAATGAGCTCCCAAATGGCCCTGCTCTGCCACACCAACCCCTAGGGTCCTTTCCAAGTGTTTGTCTTCTACGTTTTGCTTAACTTCTTCAGATTTTGACACTTAAACAGATTCAAAATGCATGCCTTCTCCTCAAAGCAGGTTACCTGGGAGACAATCTCAGCCAATCATGCAGGCTTGTCTAAATACAGACTAAAAGTTTCATGTGGGGAGGTTACTTACCAAAGACTTTAGCCAAGCACTCATCTATATTTCTGAAACTTGAATAGAATTCCGGATGGTTGCAGTAGCTCATGTTTGAAATGGTGGCCCTTTGTGAGTCCAAAGCAGGAGCATTGCTTGAGTCCAGGCTTTTGCGACCAGCGGGTAGAATATATTGAGATTCTATCTCTACAAAAATTTAAAAAATTAATTAGCCAGACATTGAGGCATGTGCCTATAGTCACAACTACTCAGGAGGCTGAGGTGGGAGGATCACTTGAACCCAGGAGTTCAGGGCTGCAATGAGCCATTATCTCCCCACTGTACTCCAGCCTGAGAACTTTCCCAGGATCTACATATCTGCGTGTTCTCTAGATCAAACTCTTTTGCGTGGCATTTTGAGAAGGGCATCGTGCACATTCAGGGGAAGGAGTACTGGACTTGAGTCCCTGCCCACTCTGTGAGTGCCATGTGGTCTGGGGCAGTAGCGTTCCACGGATTTGGTGTTCTTGCCTGAGGACCGGTGGGAAAGGTGCCAACTCGTAGGAGGCTGGGGGAAGCATAAAATTTGCCAACATGATCTGTAGGCTGAAAAGGAACAGTGTTGTTATCTGTTAGGAGCTGCAATACATGATGCTAGATCCAAGGACGGTGAGGCTTCATGCTCAGTTTTGAGGGATGCAAAGGCAAACATACATTTCAGGTGTTAAATAGAAATTTTCTCCTCCTTAGGAATAATGCTAATAAGGAGTAACTCTGACCACTTTGAAAATAAGTGGTTTTCTGGTGTTGTAGAAGAGAGAAAAATGCTATTGCCTACTCTGCACTAATCCACACTATGGGTCCATATTTGGGAGCCGGTTCAGAGGGCCTGAGGCTATCCCAACTTGGCCTGTTTGTTAAGCACAAGGAATTTCTGATGCTGTCATTGACAGATGGTAAAAAAGAAGGCACAAATGGAATTGGACTCTCATCCATCTTGCCTAGGATTTAATGGACTGATTTCAAGACTTCTGCTGTTCCTCAGTGGCTACTTCGTGGGTGTGATGGAAGTGTGCTGAAAACTATATCAACCTGTGGAGCTTTTGATCTATAATTTCACACTTTTTTAAAGTAAAACCCATTTCATCAGTCTTCTCTTAATCCAGGTTGTGATGTCTCAGTGTCGCATACATTTTCTTGATACAAAGTTAAGGCCAGTTCTTTTTTCTGGCCCTGAGGGAGTGTGCAAACCTTCCAGGAAGGAGAGCCCTATCCCCTAATAAGGGGGTTGGCAAGGTCACAGCACCCATCTACTCTGAGTGTCACAGAGCATTCATGAAGTGTCTGTAAGAATCTGAAGATCCAACACAAAACTGGTGGGTGACAAAGCTCGTTTTCACAGGATTTCCTGACAGACAATCTGAGTCCATAAAGTGAGCCACTAAGTCATTTGTGTGCAAGATGGCTTTCAACTCTACGGGAAAATTGGTTATCAGGTCTTCAACAGACATGGATAATGTTTCCAGGTAAATGGCAAATGAAAGAAACAAAAAGTATTCTTTGCTGAGGTAGTAGTGAATCATTGAGAATTGATACAATGCAAATGGAAGTCATACAACAAAATATCCTCAAAATGCTTTGGGTTTGTTTTTTTTTGAGTTGGAGTCTCACTCTGTCGCCCAGACTGGAGTGCAGTGGCCACTCCCGG
>NW_007087616.1:241956-255193 GCF_000164805.1 Carlito syrichta | reverse complement strand
CACTACCACGCCAGGCTGATTTTTTGATTTATTGTAGAGATGAGGTCTCACCAAGTTGCCCAGGCAGGTCTCGAACCTGCGGGCTCAGGCAATCCACTCACCTCAGCCTCCCAGAGGCGCGGGATTACAGGCTGAGCCACCGAGCCCAGCTAATGCTTTGTGTTTTAAAGCATCCTAACAGTAGTACCTTCTTCACTTTTCCTGTTGTCACTCTGACAGTCTCACCATTTTAAATGGTGCATCCCCTGGGCCGTATGACACTTAATGACCTTCTTAAAATGTTTGTAAAAGGCACCTACTGTCCTCCATGGCAGAGGATACTATTTAGTTTGTGACTTGGGCATGCTTGATTTTGGAGGACAATGCCAGAGCTTCTTCCATCATGAGGACTGTATCTACTGTTTTTACTTTTCTCTGCAGGCCTGATACCTTTACCCTGAAAGAACTTCAATGAATGCGGTCAGCCTTTTAGTTTTAAATAGCAAAAGTGGCCAGATGTGGTGATTCACACCCATAATCACAGTACTTTGGGAGGCTGAGGCAGGAGGATGGCTTGAACCCAGGAGATCGAGACCAGCCTGAGCAACTAGCGAGCAAGACCTCGTCTCTACACAAAATAAAACGTAAAAAAACTTAACTGGGTGTAGTGATGCACACCTATTGTCCCAGCTATTCAAAAGGGTGAGGTGTATATGTACCACGTATTTTTTTTTTTATCCAGTCCAGTTTTGATGTGCAGCATGGTTGGTATCATGTTTTTGCTATTGTACATATACGCGATGGAATATTATGCAACCATAAAGAACAAAATTATGGACTTCATAGCAACTTGGATGGATTTCGAGTGTATAATACTCAATGATTTACCGCAGAAACAAAGAACTTAGTATACCACATGTTCTCACTCATAAGCAGATCCTAAACATTTACCATAATACCATAAGAAAGGGGTTGGCATTAGCCAACCCCTGGGTAATGGGGCAGGACTACCAGGAAGTAGTACAAGGTACCCTTTTGGGACAATGAAAATGTTCTAAAATTAGATAGTAGTGATTCAAAATACCTATGTATACTAACCTCCCATGGAGCTCTGGATTTTGAGAAAGGTCCAAACTCAAGAAAGCTTTTTAAGGTACTCTCTTCATATTACTTAATATGTCCCTAATGGTAAATTTAGGGAAAGGTAGGATGAGGAGGAAGTGTGAATTCACCCCACTGTGGGAGGGAAAACCACCCCCTGCCGGATTTTGGCTCTAGGTGAATCTCACATTTCTCTCTAGCTGCCCCAACAATATACTTGTGACAGTACCTTGGTTCAGGCAGAGAACAAAAAAGAGGGCCACAACTCCGCTCAGCTTTGCCATAGTCTAAACCATCATGGAGAAAACAGTCTCTGAAGACCCTTCATTCTCAACAGACTTCAGAATACTGTGGAAACTGCTGGCCTGTGAAGTCACACAAGGAAGTGAGGTAGGGACAGCCTGTTCCACAGTGGGAAAGGGGGAGGGACCTGTTCTGTGGACAGGGATGGAAGGGCCCTCTGGTGACCCTGGAGTATCAGCCTTTCTGCCAACTTCCCATGGCTCTCTTGTGTCTTCCTCAATCCTGCATGTCATGCAGGCTGAGCGCTGTAGAATGTAAACCCAGACTTTCAAGTTGCTGGTGACAAAAATTCAACTAACTCAGCTTAAGCAAATAGGAAGTCACTAGAGTAGCTAGAAAAATTGTATGATCATTCAAGGTATCACAGTAATAAAGTGTTGTTTATTGTATTACATAAAGTTATAACACCAAAGATATCATAGAGCAATCGATACATTTATGTTGTAACATATAACACTACTTCTCCTATTACGTTCTGTAGGTATGAAACTATTTTCAAAGGAAAATCTCTATATTTCAGTTATTTTACTGTACTTTTTCCCGTATTTTTTTTTCCTGTATTTTTATCCTGTACTGGCTCCCATAAATTTTATAGCTGGCCTGGCCTAAGCTCTCATGTTCTCACACTGTGTGCACTGGCAGAGATGGAGGAGATATTTTGGGGGCAAAAGTTTTAACAAAAAGTTAAATAGCAGAATTCTAAGCAGCTCAGATGTATTAGTTAGCTAGGGTTGTTGTAATAAAGTCTCATTTAAACAACAGAAATGTACCAGTTCACCCTTGAATAATGTAGGTGTTAGGGACAATAGCCCCCCATGCATAACATTTGACTCTCCCAAAACATAACTACTAATAGCCTGCAGTTGACAGGGAGCCTTGCTGATAATATAAAAGGTCTATTGACACATATGTGTTATATACTGTGTTGTTTTTTTTTTTTTTGAGTTGGAGTCTTACTCTGTCGCCCAGACTGGAGTGCAGTGGCATGCTTCTGGTCACCGCAGCCTCAATCTGCTGGGCTCCAGCAAGCCTTCCACCTCAGCCTTCCTAGTAGCTGGAACTCCAGGCGTGCACTACCATGCCCGGCTAATTTTTGATTTATTGTAGAGATGAGGTCTTGCCAAGTTGCCCAGGTGGATCTCGAACCTGCGGGCTCAGACAATCTACTCGCCTTGGCCTCCCAAAGTTCTGGGATTACAGGCTGAGCCACCGAGCCCGGCCCGTTCTTACAATAAAGTAAATTGAGGGGAAAACGTTTCTAAGAAAATCCTGAGGGCTGGGCACAATGGATCCACACCTGTAATCCCAGCATTTGAAAGGCCAAGGTGGGAGGATCACTTGAGCCCAGAAGTTCGAGACCAGTCTAGAAAACATAGAAAGACTTGTCTCTACAAAAATTCAAAAAATGAGCTGCACCTGGTCACACACCTGTGGTCCCAGTTACTTGGGAGGCTGAGGTGAGAGGATTGCCTGAGCCCAGGAAGTCAAGGCTGCAGTGAGTAATGATTGTACCACTGCACTCCAACCTAGGCAACAGAGTGAGAGCCTGCCTCAAAAATAAAATAAAATTTCCATCCTACATGGAAAGTGCTGAAAATAGGTCCTGTTAGATCCCACTAGAGGAAAGGAGACTGGTGAGACTACAACACAGCAGGACCCCTGGTAGTGGTGCACAGCATGAACCGATGTGCCAGGAATATTTCACACAACACAGGGAGTGAAGGAAAAACAAGCAGGGGAAGCAGGCTAGCTTCAACGTCCTAACATTTGCTGCCCATGGGCCACTCCTGCCACTTTCCTCCGTCTTCCTCATCTCAATAGGGTCAAACCTAAATAACAAAGAGAGTCTCTCTAAAAGAAAATGATGTTTATTCAGGATTGGGCATTGTGATGGTAATAAATACGGGTGTATTTAGGGAGGTAAAGGAAGACAAGGTTTTGGATTTTGTTTTAAAGAAAAATGAACATAGTTACATAAGTTGTTTTAGGACAATTATCCCTGGCTACAAGAACTGATAACAATGGTGGTGTCAGTCCAAGTCTGAACCAAAAGTTGCTGGGCTTCAGTCCTCACAGTATTTTTTGTGTGTAAAGTCGTGGTGGCCTTTGTGCATGTTTGTGGTTTCTGAAGTCTTTTGTGATCGTTTCTGTTATCAGTCACATATTCATTAAAGCACTCCTGTCATGGTCTTCACTGGCCGCATTTGACAGAGTTTGACACAAGTAATTTCATTTTAATTTTGGCCATTTTCACAGCAGCAAGTCCATCCTTCCACTTGCTCAGGCTGGAAGCCGGAGTTTCATTCCAGACTTCTCTCTTTCTCACTTATCCTCCCATCCAATCTAGAAGCGAGTTCTTTCAGTTCTATTTTCACGTACATCCCCAAAGCAGCCACCTTCCCAGCTCCACTGTTCCAATGCAAACCAGGCCAGTGTCATCTTCATTTTACTGCTGTTGAAATGAAAGTCCAACAAAGTCTCCTTCACACTCTTGGTAACTGCGGAATTCTAATAAGTTCCATTACCAAAAGCTTCCCCCACTTCCTCTCCCACTTACTCCTTTCCTTCCCTCCCATCACCAAAGGAAGAGAATATGGGCTGCTTTGCAACCTAAGAGGCCATGGAGTGCTTGTGCAATTTACCAATTGCCTTGACATGCTCTTCAGACTTCCTCCACCTGCTTTCTCTCATTGCCAGGCAGACTTGTTGAAGATCTAGGAAGGAGAGAAAAACAACTCTTCATATACAGTTACCCAGGTCTAGAGCAGGAGTTAACAAACTTTTTCTATAAAGAACCAGATAGAAAATATCTTGGGCTTTGCAGGCCACATATGTCTCTGTAGCACCTATCTCTTTCTTGTTGTTATGACAACTCTTTAAAATTTTAAAACAATTGAAAGAAGATCAATAAAACCAAAAGCTGGTTCTTTGAGAAAATCAATAAAATATAAAAATCTCTCAACAGAGTGATCAGAAAAAAAGAAAGCACATATTACCAATATCAGGAATGGAGTAGACATCATTATAGATACTACAGAATTAAAAATAAAATAAGGGGACAATAGGAACAATGTTTTGTCAATAAACTCATTCAGTTAGATAAAATGGACAAAATCCATGAAAGACACAAACAAGCAAAGCTTACTCAAGAAGAAATAAATAACCTGAGTAGCCAGAACTACAGGAATGTGGCACCACACCTGACTGGTTATTTAAATTTAAATTTTTTCTAGAGATAGGGGTCTCACTATGGTGCATAGGCTGTGCTCAAACTCCTGGACTTGGGACAACCTTCTATCTCAAGAATCCTGAGTATTCAGGTCTCCTTAATGTGGAGAAGGGACCATTGGTAAATGTGTGTGAATGAAGAATGACTCTATTTTTAAAATTGTATTTGTAGGTAATAATCTTCCTATAAAGAAAACTCAAAGCCCAGATGGCTTGACTGGTAAATTCTATCAATATTTAAGGAAGAAATATCACCAATTTTCCACAAACACTTCTAGAAAATTAAAGATGAGAGAACACTTTCCAACTGATTATGTGAGACTAGCATTATCTTGATACCAAACCAAAGATATATTTGCCTTGAAAAAGACAAAGAAAACTTTAGGAAAACTATAGAACATTTTTTTCATAAACAGAGACACAAAGGTTCCTAAAATTTTTAGCTAACAGAATCCAACAAATTTTTTAAAGAATAATATGTCATAACCAAGTAGGTTTTATTCCAGGAATGCATGTTATGGGAGATTGAGACCATCCCAGGAACCCAAGTGCTGGGGTGTCAAGCAAGTCAGGAAGGTGCTGTCTGGGGATACTGAGAGGGTGGCTAGAGGGGGCAGGCTGGGAGTGAGCAGCTAGCCCTGTGAGTGTGGGAATTCACTCTCACCTCCCTTCTCTCTTTTTTCTGTTTCTTTTTCCCCAATGCAAGGTTTCTGAGATCATCCTCTTGATAGTTATCTCAGAGGTAATTGATGAGCCTGCCCTCCTGCCTGTAGCTTGGTTTGTCCCACAGCCTTCAACAACATGTGCTTTGGGGGCCCGTTTCCAGCCTATGTCTCAGCCACTCCCACCCCAGCACTGAGGCCCTGCTGCCCAGTACTCATGGAGCTTCTTCACAAGCAGGACCCCGAACCTACTTTGAAAATGCTTTAGTGTCTGTCATGCAGACAACTTTTCACTTCCATTTTTCAAAAATGCCATTTTAAAAGTATTATTTTTTTATCCAGTCCATACACACAATGGAATATTATGCAGCCATAAAGAAGGACAAATATATGGACTTTGCAGCAACTTGGATGGATTTGGAGTCGATCATACTCAGTGATTTATCACAGAAATGTTCTCACTCATAAGCTGACCTTGAACAATTACAATGCTATAAGAAAGCGATTGGTAGTAGTGGAAAACTGTCAGGGGAGGCGGGGTGGGATTGGCAGTTGAGGGAAACCGCTAGGGGAGGGAGGGACATACCTCATTAACAAGGGTACCTGCATGATCAATGTTTATATACCTAACCCTGAATTGTACCCCACATCTCTATAATAAATAAAATAAAATAAACAGAAAAAAAGTAATATATGCATGCACAAGTTTAAAAACGCCATACAAAAGTTTATATGCTAAAAACTAATTCTCCCTTCATTCACTCACATTTACCAATGGTCCCTTCCGTATGTTAAAGAGATGCGAATACTCAGGAGCTGAAGACAAAAGGATATTTTGATGTCAGGAGTTCAAAACAAAGCTGGGCAATATGGCAAGACTGTGTCTTCAAAAGAGAGAGAGAAACCTGAAGATGTCTCATATTCTTTTGACATTCATGAATATAACATTCTCCAGGCTGAGCGTGGAGGCTCAAGCCTGTAATTGCAACACTTTGGAAGGCTGAGGCAAGAGAATTGCTTGAGCCCAGGAGTTTGAGACCAGCTTAGGCAATATAGCGTGACCTCGTCTCTAAAAATAAAAAGAAATTCTGCACTCTGTGTCTGGCTTTTCCTTGTTTTTACTTAGCAACATATCTTGATGTTTTTCCTATCAGATTATATGGTATTCTCATTATTTTTTATCCTTTTTTTGAATATATAGATGCCAGATTCAAACAAATACACAGTGATAATGCCATGTGCATAAGGTTCAGAAATAGGCAATTCTAACATAGTTTTCAGAATTCAGGAAAGAAGTCACCAGAGAGAAGGAACGGGCCAGAGACTGAGAGGGGTAGGGAGCTACTAGGTTGCTGGTCATGCTCTGATTCTTAAATTCAGTGATGGTTTCACAAGTGTGTCTACTTTAATCATGCATTGAGGGGTATACTTAGGATATATGTGTATATCTGTATGATATTGTGCTTCCATTTGACAAAGTTTAAGCTCACAGTCTAGTGGGAGTGGTATATAGACCTCCGGTCCCTCCTGCAGCCCGCCTGTCCAGGCTCTGGAGTCCTGCGACATCATCGCCGACCAGCCTGTGGTTATTGACAAAGTAAGGAAAAGAGTTGTTCTTGAAATTTAGAAGCTGTCTTAGTTTGTGTGCTATAACAGAATCTCTGAGGCTGGGTAAGTTATAAACAACACAAATGTATTCCTCACAGTTCTGGAGGCTGGAAGGTCCAAGCTCAAGGCGCCTGCAGGTTCCCTGGCTGCAGAAGTCACCTTCCTCCTATAGATCTAATGTGGTGACAGGGCGGAAAGAATGGAAGAGGGGAGGCAGCACTCTGAGGCCTCCAAGGCCTTCATCCTGTTCCTGAGAGTGGAGCCCTGTGGCCTGATCACCTCCCCAGCCCCCTTAATACCATCACCCTGGAGGTTGAGTTCCAACACACATGCAAACCACAGCAGAAGCCAGGGAAGGGCCCGTGCAGTGGGTGCCCATACCCACGGAGTGTCCCGCACGATGGCAACTAACACCTCTGAACAGCCTGATGATCTGACTGCTGAGGGGGCGTGACCTCTGAGAAGTATGGGGTAGCCGGTACTTCAGTCACCAAGGGGCGTGGCTGAGCCTCGTAGATTCTCAGACTCTGAGGAGATTGGGTAATCGCTGCTGTCCCACCATGGGGCCATGAGGAAGCCAGTGCTGAGGGCCACAAGAAGCTCCAGAGCTGCCCCTGGGCTCTACTTTTGGAGAGCTCACGCTGAGGAAAAGTGACAAAGGAAGTTGTTTTTCCTCTTCAACCATTCGATCTCATGCTGATGCCTCCTATTGGTGGGACCTCAGCAGAATCCAGCTGGCAGGGGAGTCCGGGAAGTATGTTTACAGAGTTCCAGCCCCTACAGGTATCACAAAACAGGTAGGAAATAGGAGCTGGGGGAAGAGAGACAATAGGTAAACACCAGCAAGACCGTACAAGAATTGTAGCCAGTAAAAACCTCCTGGGGGTATTAGCTATGGATCATAACCAATGAGAATCCCCTGGCCCCTCAAGACCACTTTGGCCCATTGGTCAAGTTGGAGGCTGATGGAGTCCAGGTGAAAGACAAAGTCTTGGCTTGAGTCCTTTTCATGAGGAGTCTGGCGGGATGACATGCCCATTCTCTAGTTATGTTTTTTAATCCTAGAATGTATAGTCAGATATTCTTAGTACAAAAGAGTGCAAACCCTCCAATTGATTTTCTGGATCACGGGCTAAAATAATAAGAGAGGCCAGGTAGAAGACCCTATAGGGTAAACCAAAGCAGTATGGCAACTTGGAGGGAACTGCAGAGATCAGTGCCACCATTAAAGTTTAAAATATGCAAGGAGAGCAGTTCTTATCAAACTCCCTTATTTATTATTTCAGCAGCTTTAGGGGATACAAATAGTTTTTTGTTATGTGGTTGCATTGTAAAGTAGCAAAAAAGTCTGGGTTTAAGTGTACCTACCATTCCCAGCAGTGCGCATTGTATCCAATAGGTGATTTTTCTCCTCTCCACCCCTTCCACCCGTCCCATTTCTGAGTCTCCAACATCCATTATATCATTCTTTGTGCATTCACAGTTTCTTAATTTAGCTCTCACATATAAGTGAAAACATGTTGTGTTTGGTTTTCTGTCCCTTTGTTATTTCACTTAGGATGATGCTTTCCCTTTCCATCCAAGTTGCTGCAAAAGATGTTCTTTCATTCTTTCACGTTCTTTTTTTTTTTTTTTTTGAGCTGGAGTCTCACGCTGTCACCCAAGCTGGAGTGCAGTGGCATACTCATGGTTACCCCAGCATCGACCTGCTGGGTTCTGGCAATCCTTCTGCCTCAGCCTCCCAAGTAGCTGAAAGCTACTATAGGCAAGCGCTACCACGCCTGGCTAATTTATTGAGATGAGATCTCACCAAGTTACCTGGGCTGGTCTCGAACCCACGGGTTCAAGCAATCCACTCACCTCGGCCTCCCAAAGTGCTGGGATTACAAGCTGAGCCACCAAGCCCGGTCTCTTTCGCATTCTTATTTAATGTTTCTGTTTGGTGGGTGCAAAAGTTGATCTTGGAGAATATAAATTATTACAAACTGATTCAAGTAGTGATGCCAATCCTAGCATAAACATGCAGCATCATTATGAGACAAATAAACACAGGCCCTGCACAGCTATAACAGAATGCTACAGACTAGGTGATTTATAAAGAAAAGAAATTTATTTTGGACAATTCTAGAGGCTAGGAAGTTTAAGCTTGAAGGGCCAGCATCTGGCGAGGGTCCATCTTCCCATGGCAGAAGGCAGAAGGGCCAGAGCATGGGACAGCAAAAGCAAGAGGGAGCCAAACTCACTTTTACAACCACCCACTCTCAAGGTAACTAACCCACCTCTGCAATGACAACATTAATCCATTCATGAAGCCAGAGCCCCTCATGACCTAATCACCTGTTATTAGACCTTACTTCCCACACTGTTGAATTGGGGATTAAAGTTTCCAACACATGAACTTTCGTGGATGCATTCAAACTATAGTACCCTGATACCTAATATAAAGTCATTCTTGATCTTCTCATCTCTCAAAGTAAGGATGATCAATGGAGAAACCAGTTTACATTGGAGTGACAGGGACAACAGTATACTTTCATCAACTTACTTCCAGGCTAGGTCAAGTCCTCTGCTGTCCCGAGAAACCTTGAGTACTTGCTGTTTTGCAGAGAAGCAAGCTGGTTTATGACATTGATACAACCTTGCCAGTGTGATCTAGCAAGCAGGAATTAGCAACTACTGTATAACCTTTAGTGAAGCAGGTGCCTGCTGGTTGATGAAAGAGAAACACAGAGAAGGTAAAGGGTCACTGACTGTGTTGACATTTCTAGGTATTCGGTGATCTTGAGCATACCAGGAAATTCATTAAAGGACGTCACTGCTGAGAAAGAAGCTCGTTGCTTGGTGACCCTCTTTAAATTTGTAAGGCAATATATACCACATTTGGGTTTGCTTCTCAAATTCATGTGACTGAGAACCAGTATGGCTGTTGGTTTTGAGGGGAGACCACAGAAAAAAAGGCTGTGAGCTATCTGAGCCATCACACCCCAAAATCCTGGAAGGAACTATGAAAGACAGAAGTGATACAGATCCTCTGGCAAGCCCCAGTGATAAAATCACAGCATAGATCCCAGAGTTTTGGAGAAGGCCAGGCTCTCTTCTGCAGACATCTCTTCACCATTTTAAAAATACCTCCTGGTTTGTGGCTGAGTCCTGGTTGAGGTTGAACACCAGACCATGGGACGTCAAGTGAACAGGACACCCACACAGGACAAAGACCCACACTGAGTGTTTCTGACCCAACAAATCATACAGCACTCCACGAAAACTGGAAATGACTTATACATAAGAATAAGCCCAGTGGTCCAGAAAGCCAGACTACTTGACTTAAATGTGATGCTCAGCTTCTCACTGCATCTACTGCTAATCATATTTCACTACATTGTCCTCAATCTGTATCATGACTTCATAGAGTCCTCTTTGGTCACTTAGTGGGGGCAGAATATGTAGAGGTCTGGATTACAAACGAATCTACAAATCATGTGGACTCTACCCAGACACGGACAGAAGCTGCATCAGTGACTCTCTCAGGAGAGGCTTGAGTGAGACTGATGAAGGGACAGCATAGTGGGGCCAGGTACACATCCCCAACAGGGCCACAGCTTCAGCACTATTGTCATTTTGAGCTGGATAATTCCTTGTTTAGTGGCACGAAATCTTAAAGATGGGTTTTCTAAATTAATTCTGGGTTTTCTAGATTTGGCTGTCTAATTCGATTTAAATGCACTAATAGCTGTACTTCCAGTGCTCAAGAGGGCATTTAAGTAGTCCATGGCATGATGTGGCAATAGCAATACACAAAATATCTCCACTGGATACTCATAATCAAATACATATAAAAAGGAAGGTTTTGGGTGACCATGCCCTTGATACTATAGAACATTTTAGTTAAACTGAGGAGTATTAGATTGACTGATTGCTTCTAACTGAGCTGGAAAGAAAAGGGTGAACATGAAGCTTCACATTCCCAGTTTAAACTCTGCATAAATAAATGAACCAAAAGCTTCTATTTCTGCCCTGAAAGAAACCCTTATCTTCTATACCTGCAGGGAAGGGAGCTAAATACCAAACTAAAAAGTGACCGAATTATAATCCAGTTGAATTTCCAGTCTTGCAGACTGCCTTGTGTTAAAGTGAGGGAATTGAAAGGAAAGGTATGGGATTCTAAACATTAGAATGGGGATACACGGCAAGATTGGGATGTAGTTGGGGATATCAGAGACCCCTAAATTCTGCTGTCTTATGTCTCAGTAGAAGTAGCCCTTCCATTCCTATCTGAGGACGTTAACACTGGTTTTTCTGTAGAACTAGTAATGGCCTCCCATAAAATCCCCTTGTAAGGCACTGCTGATTCTCCTCAGGACCCAATCCTATCACCCATCTTTGCTTCTAGATCTATAACTAGACTCAAGGACCAGGAGACTCAAAAGCGTGAAGGACAAAGTATGACCCACACAACAAAAGGTTCACTACACACGGAAAGAATTGCATGATTTTTCCAATGTATACAGACACAAATATGAGGAAAATGTGTAGACATAGATAAACAGCTGTGGGAAAGTAGTGGAAGAACTCTAAAGTTAGATCAGGCTGAATTTATTGATACAAGCTTACTGAGCTGAGGTTCTGGACCCAGTATTTTAGGTTAAGGGGTTAGGAAGGGCTCTGTTTAGTTAGCTAGCTGAAACCTGGGTCCAGAGATAGCCTATAGTAAATGAAGTACAAATGCCATAACTGTCTTTATATATCGAAGAGGAAGAGACCCAAAGGCTTAGGGAGGTGGGAATATTAGAGTGGATTTCTCATGTAAGACCTGCACACCCACCCTGACAGGATCCAGAGGACACACATTTTGCCATGACTACAAGAAACAAATTTGTAAGAAGATCCTCAGGATCCTTGAAAAGTCCAGTGGTTATTGTTTTCTGTGGGTCAGAAATGACAGTGGAAACTGCTAGCATCAAACTGGAATCCCAAAATGCAATGAGGATAGTTGGATGCAAAGATGGTAAGGGCTTGGAGGCAATATTTAATTGCCAAAAACAACGTGGGTATGGTTACTATAATGGACAATGGTGTCAAAACATTCATCAGAATGATCTGGTTTTGAAAGGTCGAAGAGGGAGGAGTTCGAGACTAACCTGGGCAACAAAGTAAGACCCCATCTCTACAAATGTTAAAATAATTTAGCCAAGCAGCCACTATGGTCCTAACTATTCAGGAGGCTGAGGCAGATCACTTGAGTTTTCGACATAATGAGCTATCAAACCACCACTGCACTCCAGCCTGAATGACAGAGCAAGTCCTGTTTCTATCAAAGAAGAAGGAGGAGGAGGAGGAGGAGGAGGAATCTGACTCACAGAGACCTTTGACATTGGCTACTTGATCATGGTGTCCCTACAGAAGAAATAAATAAGCAGTCTACTAAATTCTTACTTGATAGGTATAAGTAGATTTCTATGTCGAGTGATTATAAGTCTAGTTTGAAATACCAAAATAGAGAGTAACAATCCCTCAATAAATTCCCAGACTTGAGCTTGTTTATAAACCTAAAATTCATTGGATGTTGTGGACCTTGGTGCTCCTTGAGGAAGACCCCTACTACACTATCAAAAATGTATGCTGTTAATCTTTCTCCCAGCCTTCCTCAAAGGAACTTACAGTCACTTCCCAAGGTACATAATCAGGCTTTGGGGCACACTGGAAACAAACTATCAATTGACTTCTGGAGAAGTCACTGTTGTCTACCAGTTATAGTGGAAGGTTACAGAGATCAGGGGATGCTATAGTTTTAATGTGGTGTCATCTCCAAAATGTATGTTGAAACTTAATCCCCACTGTGGTGGCATTAAGAGGTGAGGTCCTGAGGGAAGTAAATAAGTCATGAAGTCTCTGCCATCATGAATGAATTAACCCTTAGAAAAGAGACTTCAAGGAGAGGTCCCCTCTTTGGCTCTTTTACTTTGAACCATGAGAGGATACCACATTTGCCCCTTTCTCCATATAAAGACACAGAAAGTCCTGTAATCCCATCACTTTGGGAGGCTGAGGCAGGAGGATTGCTTGATCCCAGTAGTTTGAGACCAGCCTAGGTAACATAGCAAGGCCTCATCTCTACAAAAACATTAAAATTTTTAAAAATTATCCAGGCATGGTGGTGCTTACCTGTTGTCCCTGTCACTTGGGAAGCTTATGTGGAAGGATCACCTGAACCCAGGGGGTTGAGGCTGCAGTGAGTTTTTTGTTTGTTTGTTTGTTTGTTTTGAGTTGGAGTCTCAGTCTGTCGCCCAGACTGGAGTGCAGTGGCCTCTCCCGGCCACCGCAGCCTCGACCTGCTGGGCTCCAGCGATCCTTCCGCC
>NW_007087616.1:229376-241879 GCF_000164805.1 Carlito syrichta | reverse complement strand
TCACCTCAGCCTCCCAAAGGCGCGGGATTACAGGCTGAGCCACCGAGCCCGGCTTGCAGTGAGTTTTAATTTGGCCACTGCAACAGAGGCACAGAGCAAGACCACACAAAAAAAAGAAGAAGAAGAGGAAGTAAAAGAAGATCATCCTCACTGGGCACTGAATGTCAGTGCCTTGATTGTGGACATACTGTTAGAAAATATGTTTCTGTTGTTCATAAATTACCCAGTCACAGGTATTTTGTTAAAGCCCCACAGATGGACTAAGGCTGGTGATCAATGGAGTTTTAATTCAAGTCTGTCTCACAGTGAATCTAATGGGTTCCTGAACCCAGTCTGTGGAATTTCTCATTTCTGAATGCTTAATTGGAAGGGACATGCTCAGCAGTGGTTCACTGACCTGTGGCGTAACAGCTGTTATGGTAGCAAAGGCCAAGTAGCAGCCTTTACCTCAAAAAATAGTAAACCAAAAACCAGACCACATTCCTGAGAGCTTGTACAGTTCGTGCCACCATTAAGGACTGGAAAGATGCAGAGTGGTGATTCTGACCACATCTTCATCCAATTCATTTGTTTGACCTGTTCAGAAAATGAATAGATCTTAGAGAGTGATGTGAATTATCTTAAATGTAAACAAGTGGTGTAGCTGCTATTCTACATGTGGCTCAGTTGCTTGAGTAAATCACCATAGCCCTGGTACCTGATATGCAATGGTTGATCTGGCAAATGCTTTTCTCTCAATGCCTATTAGTAAAGCCTATCAGAAGCAATTTTATTTACACTGGCCAGTAGTAACCCTTCTTTATCCTATCTCATGGGTATATCAACTCCCATATCAATCTACAGGGACCCCATCCGTCCTTCCCATCCACAAGATATCACACTGGTCCATCACATTGAGGATGTTATGTTAATCGGACAAGGTGATAAAGTCGCAACGACTGTAGATATATTGCTGAGACATATTTGCATATCATGAGGCAGGAAATAAATCCAACAAAAATTCAGAGTCTTCCACCTCAGTGAAATTTCTAGGGGTCCAATGATGTGAAGCATGCCAAGATATTCATTCTAAGGTAAAGGATAAGTTGTTGCATCTGGCCTTTTCTACAATAAAAAAGAGATGCAACACCTAGTGTACTTCTTTGGATTTTGGAGGCAGCATATTCCTCATTTGTGGGCATACTATGGCCCATTTACTGAGTGGTCCCCACAACATTCCATATCATCCAGGAAACCCAATAGTGCTTTAAGTGGCAGTAGCAGATAGGGAGGCTCTTTGGAACCTTTAGAAGGTCCTCATTAGTGAATCACAGGACAAGACCTTAGGATTTACTAATAAAGCTCATCCATCCTGTGCAGATAACCTATTTCCTTTTTAGAAACGGCTTTGGCTTCCTACTGGGCCTTAGTAGAGACTGTATACTTAAATATGGGCCACAAAGTCGCCATATGACTTGAGGTACTCTTCATGGACTGGCTGTTATCTGGCCCACAAAGCCATAAAGGTGGATATGCACAACAGCATCACATTATCAAGTGGAAGTGGTGCCTATGAAATCAGGCTTGAGCAGGCCCTAAAGACACAACTAAGTCACTTGAGGCAGTGACCCAAATGCCAGTGGTTCCCATATGGGCTATATTACCTTTTCCTCCAGCCTGTACTTACGACTTCATGGGGCGTTTATATGAGCAGCTGACTCAGGAAGAAAAAACTCAAGCCTGGTTTCACGATGGTTCTTCACAGCATGCAGACACAGCTGAAGGTGAACAGCTACAGCGCTACAGCTCCTTTCCAAGATGTCCCTGAGTAACGGTGGTGAAGGGAAATCCTCCCAGTGAGCAATGTGCCTGGCTGTTCCTTTTGCTTAGGAGGAGAGATGGCCAGCGGTATAAGTCTATATTAATTCATGGACTCTGGTTTAACCACATTGTCTGGGGTGTGAAAGGAACATTATTGGAAAATTGGTGACATGGAAATCTGAGTAACAGGTATGTAGATAGAACACTCTGCATGTGGCCAGTCTTGGTGGTTCACACTGTATGCCAAGGCAGGAGGATTGCTTAAGACCAGGAGTTCAAGATCAGCCTACGGAACATAGTGAGACCTCTTCTTTACAAAGAATCAAAAAATTAACCAGGTGCCTGTCCATGGTATTTGGTTAGAGAATATCCTCAGATGACAGTGTCATCCTGATTGGGCTGGCCTCATGAACTGGCTTAATCACAGGCATTGAGCTTCAGCTGTTCCGGGTTTTTTGCATATTTAGTGAAATTCTTTTCTTGAGACTTTTGCCATCAAGCCTTCCCATTCATTATAAAAATGTTGTATGTTGTGTGTGCCAGAGGAGATCTAAAACAAAACATGACAGAAACCAGATTGTTTAACTGAATATATAGGCATTCCTATGATCTCCTGTGGGGCAGTGAAAGAGGCTGATGTTTTTGAGGGGTGAGGATTCCACTTCCCATCTGGAAGGTTTGTCATCTATGAAAGTCGCTTTGCCCCTGGGCAGCACAGAGCCTCTAGGAAACTCCCTTTCCACAACTTTCTCAGAACTAACTCCAGCCACCCATGGCTTTGACTCATCACAGTGGAATGGGGTCACGGTTTTGAACATTTCATTTGGTACCTCAGAGAGCATGGAGAAAAATGATTGGTCCAATGGGTGAGTCCTATTCAGAGGAGGAGGCTGGATGTAAGGGGGCGGTGGCTGGCATGAATGGTCTAATAATCCCAGGAGCCTTGGCATGGGGGGAAAAGCATTGCTGCTCTCATGGAGAAATTGAAATACTGCAGCCTCCTGACTGAGTGGATAGGTGGGAGTGAGTATGGACATTTTTTCCATCATCACACATCTTCACCCCCTTCCTCTGGGGACAAGCTGAGTTCGCAACAGTTTTGGGCAGGACCTGAGAAGAGTGACTCTTCCCTTTGTGTCAGGAATAAGTGTCTCCCAGGATGTAACACAAGGTACAACATTTCAAAATGCAATTTTGCATGCACAAACTCTTGCAAACTGTTTGCTGTCTAGTGTCTGCTCACGGTGAGCCAGCTCATCCAGGGGCATAACCCAAATATTTAGCAACTGGTGCAGACAGGCATTGACCAGTGGAAATGACTGCTGTTGGTTCAGAGCCCTGGAGAGCCACTGCTGGGCCTGGTATTAGCCTCCACATGTAGGATCACAGGGGAAGATTAGGAAGTTGGGGAAAGTTCCAGGAAGGGGCTTTCAACATTCTAACAAGCAATGCAGCACACCAGTATGAACCAGCTGAATACCAGTGCTGCTCCTCCACAGCCTCATCCTACTCCACCCTCTTGTTGCTGTGTTTTTCCTTTCTTTTCCATGTTTATATTCCTGCTTTCCACTCCTTCAGCTGGAAATGATACCATTTCCTTTTTCATTTTATTTTATTTTATTTTATTTTGAGTTGGAGTCTCACTCTGTCACCCAGACTGAAGTGCAGTGGCCGCTCCCAGTCACCGCAGCCTCGACCAGCTGGGCTCAGGTGATCCTTCCGCCTCAACCTTCCAAGTAGCTGGAACTACAGGCGCACGCCGCCACGCCCGGCTAATTTTTTGATTTATTGTAGAGATGAGGTCTCGCCAAGTTGCCCAGGCGGGTCTCGAACGCGTGGGCTCAGGCACCATTTCCTTTTTCAGTAGCCCTCAGTATGGTGGGGACAGGCCTGGCTAACCTGCAGTGGCCTTGAGAGTCAAGCATGGCCCAGTTCAGGTCCTAAAACCTGGCTGTGCACCAGAATCACCAAAGGTTGTGCCAGGTCATGTGTACATTTCCAGAGCACACCAGGTGATGCTGAAGCCCAACCAGGCTCAGAGCTTCCCACCCTCCTCCTGAATGAAGGATCCACAGGAAGCTCTACAGGCAACGTTCGTTCAAACACCTGTGAGTTCTCAAAAGGAAGATTAGTGGTAAGAGCCACTCACAACAGCCACTTTCTCCTGCTGTACACAGTCAACCCGATCATCAACAGCACAGTGGCCATAAGAATGGATGTCACCAAAGCAGCGGGGATAATGACCTTCCTCTGCAGGAAGTGCAGAAGCTGCCCACAGGGCATATTCCTATAGTGAACATTTGAATGAGAAGACACAGGGCAGAGTGAACAGAGACATCGCTGCTGAGATGCCTACAGCCAGCCCCAAACCTACAAGGACAATACGTTCGTTCTGCTCATCGCAGAAATGAAAACCTGGGCATCATAGCCACTAGTTCAGGGAAGGAATTGGCTTTGTTTACAGAAATACATTCATAAGCTGTTTGGTGGGAGGATGGTTAGGTGCTATTGGGTGGTGGAGATGAGAGGCTGAGGGTGTGGACTGGCACAAAACAAGGCAATCAAAAAGAAGGTTCTGAACCAGTTTGTAGGAGGTGAGGAGAACAGAGAGTTCAGATGGGGAACGAGGAGACAGGGGCACTCTAGGAGGTAGGATAGTCTTAGCAAAGGCTGTTAAGAACAGTAGAGGCAATACTCAGTTACGGTTTTTCACAGGGCAGTGATATAACCCCTTCTCTAATCCCCCCACTCCCTGCCCCTGAGCTTCAGGAAATTCTGCTGTGTACACAATCTACCTTGTGTGGGTAGGCTTGAGGGGATTTAATGTCTGCACCAGCATGAGATAGAGATGATCCCAAGATCATCTCTGGCGGGAATAATGACAGAGATTACCCTGAGCTCCTACAGCCCTCTAAGGACTTACAGAAATCTTAAGGATGGATTCAGAATACCATTGATCATGGGCTTGGAAGAAAAAGGCAATCTTTGATCTCAAAGGAAGGAGATGCCAGCCTACATCAGGGAGTCCTAGAGCTTCTGTCACCCCATTTGTAATGGGACCAAAAAGGAAAAAGAAGTCAGAGGAATGGGGCATAGAAGTAGGATCCCAGCCGGGCTCGGTGGCTCAGCCTGTAATCCCGTGCCTTTGGGAGGTTGAGGTGAGTGGATTGCCTGAGCCCGCGGGTTCGAGACCCGCCTGGGCAGCGAGACCTCATCTCTACAATAAATCAAAAATCAGCCGGGCGTGGTAGTGTGCGCCTGTAATTCCGGCTACTCGGAAGGCTGAGGTGGAAGGATCGCCAGAGCCCAGCAGGTCAAGGCTGCGGTGGACGGGAGCAGCCACTGCACTCCAGTCTGGGCGACAGAGTGAGACTCCAACTCAAAAAAAAAAAAAAAAAAAAAAAGTAGGATCCCAGGGCCCATAGGGTCAACATGGAGAACTGCTGAGGAGAATCCAGCAGTGCAGGAAGGAGGGTGTTGCCCAAGACCCTTCCTGGGTTATAGGAAGAAAATCAGGCATATCCAACTTCCCATCTTCATCTATGCTGTCAAGAGGTAGCTTATGAAGCCACTCTAAGATTTCTGTTGGAGCAACTCAGCACTTACTTTCTAAGAGTCAGGAAGTGATAACTAGAGATAATTTTGACAGTGGTGACTGTGTGGAGGGGTGTACTGGACTTGGTACCAGCATAGGTGAGTTTCCACCCACTCTGAAGAGGCCTAGGCTCAGATATGAACAAGGATGAAGATTCTAGGAACATCAGGGACCAGGTTAACATTTCCCAGTTAATCCCTCCTGCTTGTTTGAAAGTCTCAGAGCCCTGCAGGGGTTCTGAAGATGATGACATTGTTATAAGTGACCCTGGTTTTGTCCAAACAGAAAAGGAGCATCTTTTTGAAAGAGTAGAGTTGTTTAATTCATAATTTTAACCACAAATCATATGCCTTTGCTGGTAAATTAAAGGTTTTAGCTAAAATACCATGAAAGGCTAAAGACATTCTGGAGGCCTCCATATCTAAACATCTTACTTAGTTCATGATATAGATTATTGCCTGGTTTAACTGCTCCTTGAAATGTTTCATTATCTACAGTAGTTATTTGCTAACTTAAATCCCTGTTGAATAGAGCAGATTCTTTATCCTCATCTTCTCTGTAATGTGATCTCCAAAAGATAAAATGTGTTCATCTGTAAACAAACATTGGCCTGTGATTGGTTGTTTCATGATAAAAGTCACTTTGAAGACTCAATGTGAGAAGTTGAGGGGGCTATGGGGGACAAGCCTAAATGTACTACAGCACCTCAGTGTTTCATTTTTGTTTACTGTTTTAATCTAACACATTCCTCAGTGACCCACCCATGGCTGTGGGAGGTGGAATTGACCCTTCTCAGCTTCATCATCAAAGCACAACACAGAGACTCAGAGATGGGGGGGGAGTGAAGCAGCTCTTTTAATCTCATTTTTGAAAGAACAGGCACCTCTTAGATGAGCAGACACACCGAGGCAGTCACAACTAGCGTATTTATGCTCTAAAATGCAAGGCCCTCCCCTGGTTCCTCATTGGCTGAGTATTTCAGAAATTACATCACTTTCTTGGACATTGCCTAAGCAATAATTTTGTGCAAATAAGGTAAAACACAAGCAGTTTCTATGCGAATAAGGTAAAATACATGTTTCTAGATTCTGATTGGGTCTCAATGCTCATAAAGGGAAGGC
This sequence comes from Carlito syrichta, assembly GCF_000164805.1. NCBI lineage: Eukaryota > Metazoa > Chordata > Mammalia > Primates > Tarsiidae > Carlito > Carlito syrichta. The sequence goes on along the minus strand of NW_007087616.1, from coordinate 235,363 downwards.
TGCCAAAAGAGAGAGTCTGCCAGGAAAGAAGGAAGGAGCAGGAAGTGAAATAACAAATCACCATTTTGAAAATGAATCACCATTTTGTTTCTTACAGTTCCCTCCTCTTTTATTTTTAAGTAGTTTTGACTTCATTTTTATTATATTTGTTTGTTTGGAATTTTTCTAATAGTTTCTGACTTTCTTCCTCAAAATTTAATTCAGTTTCCATTATCATGAGGTTATTAGGGGAATAACCTATGGGCATTTGTTTATTAATAGCAGTTTCTATGATTTTTTGGACTAAACCTCTAGCACAGGGAACTATGCAGCAACCTACAGCTGTTAATATTCGTGCTACAGTCACAAGGGAGGTTAAGAATGAGACTATTATTCCTTTCCATTTTCCAAACCAGCCTTCTAACCAATTTGTAAAAGGATCATCAATTCCAGAATTTTCGGCCAATTCATTGACCAGAGTAGTTAGTCCTTGTAGTGCCTTGGTGATAGTTCCATTGGGGCTGTGTTATTTGGAATAAAAGTACATTTCCCCCCCAATATAACACAGACTCTTCCTTTTTCAGCTAACATCATATCTAATACCATACTGGTTTCCCAAGTCATTCAGCTGGTGGCATCCAGTTGTCCCACAATTTCTCTGACAGCATTTCTAGTATAATAAACATTTGTTGGCTAAAGTAAATGTAATTAATCTAATCTACATTTTTCCTAATAGTTGACCACCAGAAAAGCATAGACTCATACTGCAACTATTTGGTTTCTAGCTTTAAATTCATTAGGGACTCCTCGGGGGACTCCTATAGCATCGCTATATATATTGGGATCAAATGATCCTTGTAATGACCTTTTGCTTCTGCTTTGAGGATGAATTTTTAAGTTGGAGCAAAATTCCAGGGTGATTGGGATGACCAATTGAACCAAAGAAGAGGTTCAGTCCATTTGGGTGGTAACAGGTTTCTAAGTTTCCTTCCTCCACAGTACCACCAAACATCCACTCAAGGGATGTTAAGGTGATAGTAGTTGCCCTCATGTACCTCTGAGACTTCCAGGACTGCAGTTGCCCTTCCCTCCATCCGGAGAGACATGAAGGGTGATTCAACTTACCATTAGAAAAGGAAGGGGTTACCTTCAAATCTGACTTCTGCAAGGTAGGGTGAAGCAAAGACAGGCTCTTGCATGTTTCATTTTCCCATGCATCCTTGTCTTGGTACAAGGCTAACATACAACTCATTCTGATGGGGCTCTGTGTCCCAGCTGATAGGGAATGGAACCACTTGAGCCTGCAACTGTTCTGCAGTACATGCACAGCAATCACTGTTATTTAGTGTGGATACTGTAAATTTTATCCATTCTATCCAGGCATTTGTTTTCTTGTATCCAGTTTTGAGTTTTATAGTCTGTTTTAAATCTTTAATTTCAACTGTAGTTACCTTTTTGCAGTCATTGCTAGGGAGGTTATAACAACCATTGGGGCTTGAGGTTGGTTTCAGTGTACCTACAGCTACAGTTTTGACTAAAACTGTAATCATCCTCAAGGATCTCATCCTGAAACGTCAACTCCCAACCCATAAACTTGAGGCACCACCTCAGGCTTTTGATCTAAAGTAGGAGGATCATTAATAGAAGTATAGGGTTACATTCTAAATCTCTACAGGTTGTCGGTGGAATTCCCTTAGATAAGTGTATTTTGAGTTTCAAGGACCACAGGAGCTTCATTATTTTCCAGAGGGTTGCTGTCCAACCTTGAATTTGGGTAGTTCCTCATATATTATCCCAACTGGGATAAGGGTTCCTGTGGGTTCAGGGAAATTCCTTAAAGTTTTCAAAATCTAAATGCTCCACACCTATATTTGGTTCAGGATGAAGATATTTGTCTGCCTGAGATAACTGTCTTTGTTTTTCAGGTTTCCACATGGCAAAATTTGGCATGCATCAATTTATATAGTTTGAGGTGATGAGGTTTTTAGTCACATTGATTATCAAGTTATTGTGAAAAGGATAAGGTTTACCTTTGGTTGTTTGTATACTAATGGCCCATAAAGTTACAATACTAATAGAGGTCTGCAAGTAATTAGACATTTTGGTGGTCCTCAAGGGAGAAAACAATCCAATGGGTGTTTAGAATTAAGAGGTCCTTGACATAAATATCTGATAAAACAGACAGATAGGATAATAAAAGCAGCCACTATATGTAAGGTTATAAGGAGAGTATCAGGAACATTTATGGAGACTACATTTTAAATTAACTTTTTCTTATTTTAATCTTTAGAGGTTGTATTTGAGAGACCTCCTACTGATCTTCCCTCTCTTTTACCACAGTCCTAGTTATTGATTTCTTGACTCAGGTGTGATGTGTCCACCCCTTTTCTGCCATTCAGACAGCCATCTCAGTCATCAAGAGCACTTGGTATAGTCCCTCTCAGTCTGGTTGGAGCTTGGTTTCCTTCCAAGTCTTGATCAACACCCAGTTGCCAGGCTGAAAATGGTGAACTGTGAACCCAAGAGGAGTTTGAGCAAGGAGTTCTTTCAATCTAAGGGAAGATAGGGTAGAGGAGGTGGCTGAAATATACTCCCTTAAAAATTGATCTCTGGTGTCCAAAGTTGGTAAGTCTGTTGCTCTACCTAGATAGGGCAACCCATATAAAAGTTCATAGGGTGACAAATCCAAATCTCCTTGAGAGGGCTGTTCTGATTTGGAGGAGAGCTATAGGAAGACATTTGACCTAGGGCAACTTTATTTATAACATTAGCTATATGGGTTTTTAGAGTTTGGTTCATTCGCTCTATCCATCCTGAGGATAATGGATGCCAGGGCATATGAAAGTCCCATTGCATTTGGAGTGCTATTGGAGTGCATTGTAATGCCTTTGAGGTAAAATGGCTTCCATTATCTGAATCAATGTTTTCTATTAGACCAAATCCAGGGATTATCTGTTCCAAAAGTATTTTTATTACAGACCCTGCTGTAGCTATTGTTGTTGGGTATGCCTCAACAATTACTAAAAAGTACTTACATATTCCAACTTTTGGGCATTTCAGTGAAATCAATTTGTGTACTTTGAAAGGGTCTTAATCCAGGAGGTTTTTATCCTTTTAATGACCTCTCTGATAACCTTTTTACTTTCTGACAAATTATACATCCTTCACAGATTTGTTTAGCAATTATATCAATTCCTACACATTCATAGGTTTTTAAGAATGTGTCACATATTGCTTGAGCCCCCCAATGACTTCCCTGATGTAATATAGTCATTAATTCCTAATAATTGGTTTGTTACCCATCTTTCTTCCATCAGGGAAGAAAGAATAATTGGTTTGTTACCCATCTTCCTTTTTAGAGCAGCTCCTACCTTTCTCATCTCTTCTTTTTCTTTTTCACTAAAATGTGGTCTTATAGTGATTGCAGGCAAGTTAGGGCTGGGTTCAGAAGCTTAATTTCATTCTTTAAGGCAGCTTTATTGGCTACTTTATCAGCCAGCCTATTGCCAAATGCCTCAGAAGAACTTCCTTATTGATGACCATTTACATATGTTATAGCTATTTCAGTGGGGAGTAGTAAACTTTCTAAAATTTGTTTAATTAGTTCCCCATGGGTTAATTCCTTTTCTTTACTATTTATTATAACTCTTTCCATCCAGATTTTTCCAAAAGTATGTACTACTCCTTAAGCATTTTTAAAATATGTATAGATTGTACCTTCCTTATCTGTGAGTATTTTTAGGGCTTGATTAAGAGCACATAATTCACAAGTTTGCACAGACCATGAGTTAGGTAGTCTTCCTATTTCATAAACAGATAGATTATTCCCATAATAATTGAATATCCATTATGACTTTTGCTTTCAATCATTTTGGAGGAACCATCTATGAACGGCCTAACAGAGCGGCTTTTCTCTTAGATCTAATCTGGTTTTAGTTTGGTATTCAATAATATCTAGGCAGTTATGATCCAATGTCTCTTGATTTTTTTTTCCCCCAGCTTTCAGGAAACTTGATAAATTCATATAAGAATCTGTAGTTAATATTAGTTTATCCCTCTCTAATAGTACTGCCTCATATTTTAATATTCTGGAGTCAGTTAACCAATGGCCCACCCCTTGATTCAGGATGGCCCAGACTTGATGAGGGGTACTAACCAGAAGGGTTCCTCCGAAGTTTAACTTCTGACTTTCTTCAACTAACAAGGCAGTAGCTGCAATGGCCTGAACACACACTGGCCAGCCCCTGGACACAGGATCTAGTAGTCTGGATATAAAGGCTACTGGTTTCTTCCCCCCCCAATCCTGGGTAAGTACCCCAATGTTCCTTGATCAGTTGTTACAAATAAATGGAAAGTCTTTTCTAAAGAACGGAGAGCAAGGACAGGGGCTGTAATTAGGGCTTGTTTTAAATTTTCAGTACTTTGTGTTTCCTCTTTAGTATAATGAGGGAGTTTGGTGCTTTCTCCAATAGTTTTGAAAGTAAGCTGGACTCGGTGGCTCAGCCTGTAATCCCGCGCCTTTGGGAGGCTGAGGTGAGTGGTTTGCCTGAGCCCGCGGGTTTGAGACCCACCTGGGCAGGCGAGACCTCATCTCTACAATAAAATCAAAAAATTAGCCGGGCGTGGTAGCATGCGCCTGTAATTCCAGCTACTCGGAAGACTGAGGCGGAAGGATCGCCAGAGCCCAGCAGGTCGAGGCTGTGGTGGCCGGGAGCAGCCACTGCACTCCAGTCTGAGTGACAGAGTGAGACTCCAACTCAAAAAAAAAAAAAAAAGTAAACTCTTAGTTTTGGTTGCATATAAGTTGACCCATAGTCTGCAATAATCTATTAGAACTAGGAATTTTCTAAGTTCCCTTTTTGTTTTGGGCTTAGGATAATTAACTATTCTGGTTATTCTTTCAGGGTTAATTCTCCATTTGCCTGTGCTGATTAAATGTCCAAGATATTTAACTTTCTGTTCTACAAATTGTAGTTTACTTTTAGAATTCTTAGTCCTTGCTATTCCAAGAAATTAAGTAAATTTATAGTTGCTTCAGAGACCTGAGCTTTATCTGTTCCTGGGGTTAGGAGATCATCTACATATTGCAAAAGGTTAGTGTCAGGCAAAGGTAGAAACCCCTCTAATACAGTTTCTAAAATTTGGCTGAATATGGACTTCACAGCAACTTGGATAGATTTCGAGTCTATCACACTCAGTGATCTGTCACAGAAACAAAGAACGGAGTACCATATGTTCTCACTCATAAGTAGACTTTGAACAATTATCATACTACTATAAGAAAGGGATTGATAGTAGTGGGAAACTGCCAGGGGATAAGGGGGCTGGATTGGCAGTTGGGGGAAACTGCCAGGGGAGGGAGGAATACACCTCATCCTCAAGGGTACCTGCATAATGAACATTTGTATACCTAACCCTGAATCGTAACCCACATCTTTTTTTTTTTTTTTTTTGAGTTGGAGTCTCACTCTGTCGCCCAGACTGGAGTGCAGTGGCCACTTCCGGCCACCGCAGCCTCGACCTGCTGGGCTCCGGCCATCCTTCCTCCTCAACCTTCTGAGTAGCCGGAATTACAGGCATGCGCTACCACGCCTGGCTGATTTTTTGATTTATTGTAGAGATGAGGTCTCGCTGCCCAGGCGGGTCTCGAACCCGTGGGCTCAGGCAATCCACTCACCTCAGCCTCCCAAAGGCACGGGATTACAGGCTGAGCCACCGAGCCCGGCTACCCCACATCTTTAAAATAAAAAATGTGCCGGGCTCGGTGGGTCAGTCTGTAATCCTGCGCCTTTGGGAGGCTGAGGTGAGTGGATTGCCTGAGCCCACGGGTTCGAGACCCGCCTGGCCAACTTGGCGAGACCTCATCTCTACAATAAATCAAAAATTAGCCGGGCGTGGTAGCGCGCACCTGTAGTTCCAGGTAATTGGAAGGCTGAGGCGGAAGGATTGCTGGAGCCCAGCAGGTCGAGGCTGCGGTGGCCGGGAGCGGACACTGCACTCCAGTCTGG
>NW_007087616.1:208880-229356 GCF_000164805.1 Carlito syrichta | reverse complement strand
TCACCTCAGCCTCCCAAAGGCACGGGATTACAGGCTGAGCCACCGAGCCCGGCTACCCCACATCTTTAAAATGAAAAAAGAAAAGAAAGAAATGAATTAATTAAATAAAATTTGGCTGGATAAAGTAGGAGATTCAGTAAAGCACTGTGGTAACACAGTCTGGTGATACTGTTGTTTTCTTCCATTTGTAGGACTTTCCCATTCAAAGGCAAAGATGTCTCTACTCTCAGGGGCCAATTGGCAGGCCCAGAAAGCATCTTTGAGGTCTACCACATTAAACCTTTCTTGTTCATAAGGGATTTTACTAAGGAGGCTATAAGGATTTGGAACCACAGGATGTCAAGTTTGAACTATTTGGTTTATTGCCCATAAGTCCTGCACTAACCAGTAGGATCCATCAGGCTTCTTTACTGGAAGTGTTGGGGTATTATATGGTGACATGCAAGGTTCCAAAAGTCCATCCCTAAGAAGACCTTCAATTACTAGTTGAAGTCCCTTTTTCCCTTCCAAAGAAATAGGATAATATTTCTGTTTTCTACAGACAATTTCACTGGTTGCTTTAAATATATCTGAATGGGGGGATTTATAGACCTCCCCTATTTTCTTCTCTCACCCACACTTTAGGGCTAACTTTTTTGTTTATCTTCCTCAGTGAGAGATGCCATTCATTCCTTAAGTTGACCTTGTTCTAGCCCTACATTAAGGCCTATCTGGACAATTAGGTCTCTGCCTAGGAGATTTATTCCTGCTTCTGGGACAAATAAAAATGACCCTGTCATTGTCTCAGTTTCAGTCTTTATAATCATGGGTTCAAGTATAAGAACCTGAAATCCTTCTCCTTTTACTCTGGAGACTAGAAGTTTTTCTGGTTAAAAAATTTAACATTTTGGGATTAGAAGATTAGGGAGGAGTGAGTTGCCCCAGTATCCCTGAGGAAGATAGTGCCCTCCTCATTAGGCACCTTCAGATTTTTCAAGGGTTCTTGGTGGGGCTTGATAAAGTGGAACCCCTGACCTCCCTATTCTGCATCTAGTGCCATAAGGGAGACTATTTCTTCCTCCTTTTTCAACTGAGGACAATCTCTCTTGAAATGCCCTGGGTTTTTTTGTTTTGTTTTGTTTTGTTTTTGAGTTGGAATCTTACTCTGTCACCAAGGCTGGAGTGCAGTGGCACACTCATGCCACCCCAGTGTCAACCCACTGGACTCCAGCAATTCTTTCACCTCAACCTTTCAAGTAGCCGAAACTACAGGCACATGCTACCTACACCCGGCTAACTTCTTTTTCTTTTCTTTTCTTTTTCTTTTTCTTTTTTGACTTATTGTAGAGATGAGGTCTCACCAAGTTGCCCAGGCTGGTCTCAAACCCATGAGCTCAGGCAATCTACTTGCCTTGGCCTCCCAAAGAGCTGGGCTTATAGGCTGAGACACTGAGCCTGGCCCAGCTCCCTTTTGGTTAAATTCCCTTTTCATAGTTCCTTTTGGATTAAGCTTTCGTTTAGTCTGTCCATTTTGATACCCAGGTCTTGCCCAGGGAAGGTCTCTCTCTTTTTTTTACCTTACTACCCTTTCTACAGTGCTCATCATGATTCTAGCTTTTTGTTTTTGCTTTTCCTCTTCCCTTTTAACAAACACCTTTTGTGCTTCTCTAAATAATTCCTCAAACGGTCTTTCATCCCATCCCTTCAGTTTTTGCAACTTTCTTGCAATGTCTGGCCAACTTTTTGTAACAAAATTAACCTTTAGAAGGCCCTGTCCTACAAGGGCTTCTGGGTTTAACTGAATACTTTCTCATTTGATCTCTAAGTCATTGTAAAAATTTGACTGTTGGAGTTTCTTCCTTCTCTTGTTGGATTTCAAAGGCCTTTGAGACATTTTGGGATCTCAAGGCTGACTCTCCAATTCCTTTAATGATTAATTCCTTTAAATCTTGTGTTTCAACTTCATCTCCTGGGTTATTATTATCCCATCTGGGATCTGTGTTTGAATATTTTTGTTCGACTGGTTGTACTCCTGGGCCCAGGGGATGTTCCCGTTTCCAGATAGATATAAGCAGCCCTTCGAATCATTCCCCTTTCTTCACTAGTGAATAGAAAGTTCACAATAGACATCAGTTCTACCCAGATATATATATTAGGTCCAAGAAACTGATCAACTTGATCAGCTAATCCTAAAGGATTATCTAGTAATGATTACATTTCCTTTTTGAAATTTCTTACTTCAGTACTAGTAGGTGAGGCATTAATAAAGCCAATTTCTCCCTGTTCCAAGGGAAACTGCCTTAGTGGGAACAATTTTGAATCTTTATCTGGACCTCCAGGAGGAAAAGGGAATTTTTCAATATCCCTCTTGCATTGTTTCAATTCTCTTTTCAAATCAGGATACCGTTTAAGTCTTAGGGATCTCAATTCTTGAGTTTCTGATAAATCTGCAACCCCTGCTACCCTCCCAGATCCCTGTTCTTCTTGGGGATCATGGGGGGGGACATAAGAGAGTGGATCCCAAGGGTTCTCTTCCTCTAGAGGCCCAGATGTTTTCTCTTCCTTATTTGCTGTTTGAAGGGGAAACATAGGAAGCCAACAAAGGGCATAATCCCTTTCCTCAGATGAAACAGAGGGCTTGATTACATAGATTACTAAAGTCTGACAAAGCCATCCTCATTGGAGCCAAATTTAGACCAAAACACAGAGGGCTGATGGATTGGTACTTTAATCCATACAAAGCAACAAAATGCAATCATTTTCTTCTTTCCCTTTCCTTTAGTTTTGGAATCATTTTTTCAATTCTTTAAAATTCGCCCCAGAGCAACCCCTTCTGGTCCCCTCCCACTGTGGGAGTTTTCCTATCCTCTCAATAAATCCTGCTTTCTAAAAATAAAAATAAATAATTAAGCCAGGCTTGGTGGCTCAGCCTGTAATCCCGCGCCTTTGGGAGGCTGAGGTGAGTGGATTGCCTGAGCCCCCGGGTTCGAGACCCGCCTGGGCAGGCGAGACCTCATCTCTACAATTAATCAAAAAATCAGCCGGGCGTGGTAGCGCATGCCTGTAATTTCGGCTACTCGGAAGGCTGAGGCGGAAGGATTGCCGGAACCCAGTAGGTCAAGGCTGCGGTGGCTGGGAGCGGCCACTGCACTCCAGTCTGGGCGACAGAGTGAGACTCCAACTCAAAAAAAATAATAATTAAATAAATAAATAAATAAAATTTGCCCCAATGGACTATCCAGGGGAATTTCAAGGGGTTTATCTTGACCTCCCTTCCTAGTCCTAGACTACTTATTACCCATTCTCAGTTACCAGGTGAGCTGTGCAGTCTCCTCCTAACATGCTCAAACCCTCCTACTGGAGGTTTCTGGCAAGTGTTAGGATTCTGAGTTTTTCCTAAAGTGCTCAACCCTCCTTACTGGAGATTTCTTGCAAGCACTGGGACCCTAAAGTGCTCAATCCCCCTTACTGGAAGTTTCTTGCAAGTATTAGGATTCACTTCGTATCTTGAGATATGTTTCAGCCACATATTCAACCTCTGAGAATTTCCCCAATCCCCAAGGCAGTACTTATAGTTCAATTTTTCTGCCTTGGCTCATGTATGAGGTCACCAGGTCACCGCAGGTGGTACCACCCTGTTCAGCATCTCCTCTGTGAGTCTCAGATAATGGTCTCAGGTTTATCTGCAGAGCAGTAGGAGCTGGAATTGCCCAACCAGAGTGAGCCATCTAAAACTGGGTGCAATGCATCTCTCCCTCTGACAGGGGTACAGTCCCACAGTTGCAGGTCGAGCCCTCAAGCTGTGGGAGGTGGAATTGAGCCTCCTCAGTTTTGTCATCAAAGCACAACACAGAGACTCAGAGATCGGGGGAGTGAAGCAGCTCTTTTAATCTCATTCTTGCAAGTATGGGCACCTCTTGGGTGAGCAGGCACACTGAGGTGTCACAGCTAGCATATTTATGCCTCTAAAGTACAAGTCCCTCCCCTGGATCCTCATTGGCTTAGTACTTCAGAGGTTACATCACTTTCCCAGACATCGCTTAAGTGATAATTTTGTACAAATAAGGTAAAATACAAGCAGTTTCTACACAAATAAGGTAAAATGCAAGCAGTTTCTACACACATAAGGTAAAATGTGTGTTTCTGGATTCTGATTGGGTCTCAATGCTCATAAAGGGAAGTCTACCAAAAGAGAAAGCCTGCCAGGAAAGAAGGACCAGAAAGTGAAGTAACAAGCCACCATTTTGAAATGAATCACGATTTTGTTTCTTGCACTCATCCATAGCTGAGGCAGTGTTTCTCACACTTGAGTGTGCATCAGAATCACTAGCAGGTTTATTGAAACAGACTGCAGGACTGCACCTGAGTTTCTGGTACAGTAGGTCCAGGTGGTCTCGAGAATGTGCATGTCTCTCAGGTTCCGAAAAATGCTGTAGATGCTGGCTGGGGACCAGGCCTAGAGAACCTTCAGTCAGTGTTCAGCCTGAGTCCAGCCTCCTTCTCCTTGCATAAAATGGAGACAATACATCACAGATAGCACAATGTTCATGAAAATAATTGTTATACCACAAAGTACTATTTTTAAAAAGCCTCTTGAGTTGCAAAGACAAGATAGAGAAATTAACTACACTCGAATATTCTTTTATTGGTAGAGAGATTTCAGAAGAGTTTAGTAGAAAGAAGACAGGGTCAACAATGAGACCTATTTGCATCTCACCTCTGCCATTGGGCATCTACATATGAGACCTGCCAAAGGGCCTGAGTGAGTCTAGGCTGGAGACAATTGGGAGGCCAGGACATCTGTCTTTGCAGGAATGGCCTGGGAAGAGGCTGAGAGGTTCTCTGAGATTCCAGGAAGCAAGCTAGAACCAATGGGGAAAGGTTCCAGGGAAATATGTTTGGGCTAACTGTTTAGCATTTAGAAAGTGGAGCTATCAAAGAGGAAATAGGAAACTGGGCAACATAGGGAGGTCTTGATGCTACAAAAAAAAAAAAATTACCTGGGCTTGGTGGTGCATGCCTGTAGTCCTGGCTACTCAAGAGGCTGTGACAGAAGAATTGCCTGAGCCCGTGAGGGCAAGGCTGCGGTGAGGCATAATCGTGCCACTGCATTCCAGCCAGGGATAAAGAGTAAGATGCCAACTTAAAAAAAGAAAAAAAGAAAAAGAGGAAACAGAAAAGAATGAGAAGTAATGAATCTCATGCCCTCAGAAGACTTCAAAGCAGGCTGAAGACCCCAGCCCCAGATGGGAAACCTCTCTGAGCTGGAGGGGCAACAGCTTTGGGTGAGCTTGGTAAATCCTCCTTGGCCTAAAAAAGGTACAAGGAATTATCACAATGTGATTAAGATCATCATGTGGGCATGTTATAACAGCCTTATGAAGTTCTAATTATTCCTGGGAAAGAGAGGAATCTCTTCCTTATTCAACTTGGTTTAGAAAAGAGAAAACTCCCGATTTAATATCACTCAAAATGACTTGGGAGCCACCAGCCCCATTCATATGCCTTCACCAAGGAAAGACCACATGTTTGCTTGCTCCCACAGTAATATCTTTGTCTTGTTTTGTTGTTTATTTTTTTTTTTTCTTTAAATCTCTACATCTTCGGAGGGAAGAAATGCTTCATAGGATTGAGTTGCTCATCCTGTCTGCAGAGCCAGTCTGCCCCACCAGATCACCAGGATGGGTCTCTGCTCCTCGACTGGAGGGAACACTTCCTACACTCCTAGTGAGGTGGGGAAGAATCCTCTGGGAAAGCAACTCAGGAATGTGCTCAGCCCCTACCTCACCCCCACTATCCTAGGGAGAGAAAGGGCCTTCCTAGGTCCATTGGGAGAAGGAAAGAGGTGTCTGCCACCAGCTTTTTCTCCCTCCTTTTTGGCATCCATTTGCCTGCAGAGAACAAACATTCTGGCATGCTTCTAACAGATTTCTGACACATGATTCTATCTTTAATGCCTGTGATCAAATACCTATCTTAATTCCCGAAGAGCTACTTTTTCCCATTATATGAAACTGCATTTGGGGGAAGAGTATGTTTTTTATTTTTGTCATTTCTAAGGGCGTGCCTAAGGCAAGTCCTTCTATGCTGTCTATTTTACAGCAGCAGACTCTCACTGGGTGGGGGCTTGGGGAAATCATGGGCTTCCTAAACCTTACTAGTGGCTGGGGTACTATTCCTAACTCTGGTTGAAGCACCCACATCATCCAAGTACTGGTGTTTGGCTACAAGAGAGTGTGAGCGCCATCTGCTGGAACCTCAGCTCAGTCTCACATTTGGTTCTGAACTCAGACGAGAAGAGAAAGAACGATTGCTGATTGAACCCCGATTCCAATTTTATCCGTTTCCATTTGCCATTATCAGGAATTTTGTCTACGCCGCCAAGGAAGTATTCTGGTGCAGGATTATCCAAGCAACACTGGCTCCTTTGATGAAATGCATGACAAAAAATGAAAAAAAAGGTTTTCTTCAGTAGACACTTACGAACACCTTGGGCCCATATTTTGTTTTACATGTGTAAGATGAAACAACTAAAATAGAATTCAACTTGCATATGTAAACATGTTTTTTAAAGTTAGTATGTCTATGTACAGAGAGGTGTTAACTGACATGTTTCTGGCAGATTTATGATACATTATTCTATCTTTATTACCTGTAAGCAAATACCCATCTTAATTCCCTAAGTGTTAATTTTTTCCCATAATATGAAGCTGCTTTGGAGGAAGAGTATGTTCTTCACTTTTGTCATTTCTATGGATGTGCATAGGCAAGTTATATTTGTTCTTATTTGATCATATATTGAATGGGATATTAATGACTCTCTCAAACCACATCACACAATCTGAAATGTATACAGTGTGTTAGGCAGAAAGTTATTAATGCTACTAAAGGCTCCCATTGTCAGAAATAGGGAACCCCACTTGCAAATTGAGTTCCTGTCTTCTGAACAGCCTTCAGAGTGGCAGAACCTGCCTGACATCACACATCAGGGGTCACCTCAAAATACAGAGATTTTCACACATTAAAGCACAGACCTCATAGCTGGCGAAAGGTTATTGAGAGGATTCCAGGTAGTTATTTTCTTCACATCTCAGTTTGGTTTTGCCCCATCAGTAGTTGGTTTACAGGATGCTGAAATGATAGCATAACACATTTAAGATAATATATAGGCCTATAGAAATATGTGCACTTAGTAGTTCATGCCTGTAGTCCCAGCACTTTGGGAAGCTGAGGTGGAAAGATCACTTGAGGCTAGGAGTTTGCGTGCTTGTAGTCCCAGCTGCTTGGGAGGCTGAGGGAGGATAATCCCTTGAGCCCAGAAGTTGAAGGCTGCAGTGAGCTGTGAATGCACCAAGCACTCCAACCCGGGCAACGTAGCAAGACACTGTCTCAAAAGAAAAAAGGAAGAAAGAAAGGAAGGGAGGGAGGGAGGGAGGGAACTTATCATGTTAATGACAAATACTTGCTTTATTTTCTGCCTCTCTCTGCAGTTGGTTTAACTGTTGTTGTTTCATTAAATGGAGGATCATCTGAAACTTCAGGAAACATTTGCACTAGAATTTCATCTCAAGTGAAGCAAATGCAGGATTAATATATTTTACTCTATAAGCATCTAAAGCAGTCTATGAATACAGTGAATAAATGACATAAACTCAATGCATATGAGACACTGTGCCCTAAAATGCCTGGTCGTGGGAAGAGATACCCCAAATACCTAAATCATTTCTAGAAATTTGTGGTTGTATAAAAAATCCTGGGTAGTAATAGTTGCCCACTAAATAAAGTCAAAGCTAGAGTTGGAGGTGAAAAGAAACATTGCTCACTAAAGATATATGACCCCAAATCTCATATTTCCCGCCATTATTTTCCTTCTTGCTCCCATTGTCATTCTGACCCACCCTGAGACTGTCTCCAAAATGACCCATAAAAAATGGGGTGAAGACTATGGGCTAGAAATAAAGAAGAACACTATTGAAAAATCTAGAACAAAACCAAGAAAATTCTCATCTGAACCATTGGCCTAGGCAAAGAATTTATAACTAAGACCTACAAAGCAAATGCAACAGAGCCAAAAATTGACAATTGGGGCCTGATTAAACAGTTTCTGCACAGCAAAATAAACTATCAACAGGGTAAACAGACAACCTACAGAAAGGGAGAAATATTTGCAAACGATGCATCTGTCAAAGGATAAGTATCCAGAATCTATAAGGAAGTTAAATAAATCAACAAGAAAAAAACTCCATTAAAAAGTGGACAGGGGGAAGGAAGGCGGAGGGAACCATGAGAGGTTCTGAGATCAGCTGGCGGGGGTCGCCTGGAGAGACGGTTTCTGAGGTGGGCGCCGGCTGGTGTGGGGAGCAAAGGCGGGGGCGGGGACATCGAGGGAGAGGTATTGAGGGGACCAGGCGCTGAGTCTGAGGAACAAACTGTGGCACCCTCCTATCCCTGAAGGAGCCGGGCGGCAGGGGCTGAACTGGGGGAGAGGGACTTGGTGGGAAGCTCGTCTACTGGACTGGCCCGACCCAGGGGTGGGGTCTGAGAGGAATCGGAAGAGTCCAGCCACCGAGAGAGAATGGGGAAAATTAGGTTGGGGTAACAGGGAGGGGACTTCATAGAAGGTGAATTTCTCCAACCTAAAGCCCGGTTTGAGAAGACCAACCAGAGGATAAAGTATGGAGGTAGTTCAAGGAGGAGGATAGAGAATGAATTTTGGGGAGGGAACCTTTTTGTTTTTTGGTCTCAGGGAGTCTAGGAATTGGGGTGATCATTCAGGATGGGGTGGGGTGGGGGCTTGACATGTTTGAAGGTGAAAGGGAGCAAACACGTGAGGTGGCACAGACCCGGCATGTGTGATCTGTGTAAGGGAGTGTCAGAGAATTTGGGGTGCAGTGTGGGAGATGGTCCTGGGTTAGGAGCAAGAATCAACTTGCCAACTGTGAGAAGTTGTGGGAAAATGCAACAGAGAGACTGGAAATTGACGTGAGGGGTGGAGTTGGAGGTGAGGACTTAAGGTTTGGGGTGGTTTGTCCCTCCCACCACCACCACCACTTGAAGGGCCCAGAAGCACACAGGACTAATGGTTACTAAAGGTAGGCAATGAGGACACGGTTGGTCACGGATGTTCCTGAAACCCAAGGAGATTGGAAAAATAAACAATAAATAAAAATTAAAAAGTGGACAAAGGACATAAACACTTCTCAAAACAAGACATGCAAGCATCCAACAAACATGGAAAATACTGCTCAATATCATCCATCTTCAGAAAGATGCAAATCAAAACCACAATGGGATACTATCTCATGCCAGTCAGAATGGTTGTTATTAAAAATTTTGAAAAGAATGTTGGCGAGGCTGTAGAGGAAAGGGAACATTCATATACTGATTCTAACCTAGTTCAGTCCCTTTGGAAAGCAGTTTGGAGACTTCTCAAAGAACTAAAAATAGAACTATCATTCAACTCAGCAATCCCACTACTGGGTATATATACTTAAAGGAAAAGAAATCATTCCACCAAAGGGATACCTGCATTCATGTGTTTATTGCAGCACTATTCACGATAGCAAAAGCTGTCAAGCTAAGTTGCCCATTCATGGTTGATGGGATCAAAAAAATGTGGTACATATACACCATTGAATACTATGTAGACATAAAAAGAACAAAATCGTGTCTTTTGTAGCAACACAGATGTAGCTGAAGAACATTCTCTTAAATGAATTAGAAAAAAATCAAATAATGTACATTCTCACTTACAAGTGGGAGTTAAACATTGAGTATACACAGACATAAAAGTGGAAACAGTAAGACTCCAGAAGTGATAAGGAATAGAGGTGGGCAAGGATTGGAAAACTACACATTGGGTACTATGTTCACCACTTGGGTGATGAGTTCAATAGAAGCCCAAACCTCACCATCTCACGATATACCCCTGCAACAACCCTGCAATATACCCCTTCATCTAAAAATAAACAAAAAAGAAAACAAGAGAGAGAACAAACAACTCTTTGTAAAACTCTTGCTAATTTTTTGAGGTTATGCTTTTTGAGATAATATACTGTTTTCCTTCCCTTTTAAAGCGTTCACACTTCTACTTGGCCTGGGAAACAGCATCTTTCCTTTCCCTTCTAGGTTTTCCTTGCTAAGCCACAGATAACAGCCAAGACAAATCCCATTCATTCTGTATCTATTCTGAGTCCCTGTCCAAGGACTATTGGTACTTTGGTGGATTCTACTCATTTGAAGGAATAGGCGCTTCGGAAAGAGTGTCAGAAAAGTAACTGCCAGAGTCACCAGGAAAATGATGATTCTCCTCACCATCCCCTTCTTGATAAATGTGTTAACCTACAAACTCCCAATGTTGCTCAGAAAGAACCTGGCAAGCATTGGGCAGGTGATTGGGCCCTTGGTGGTAGGGGGTGAGGGTGCCAGGACCTTCCCAAACCCAGAACCAGACTCCCATCTTCAGATGCACTCACTCCTCTCCTACACATGTGGGGCTGGATTTAGAGACACTGGGTCATCTGCAGGTCTGAGAACAAGTCTTCTGCCTCCTAGATAGAAAGTACTGAAAGTACAGTGTGATGGCTATTATTGAATGTCAACTTGGCCGGGTTAATGGATGCCTAGATGGCTGGCTAAGCATCGTTTCTGGGTGTGCCTGTGAGGGTGTTTCCAGAAAAGAATGACAGTGAGTCAGTGGACTG
Source organism: Carlito syrichta (assembly GCF_000164805.1). Lineage (NCBI taxonomy): Eukaryota > Metazoa > Chordata > Mammalia > Primates > Tarsiidae > Carlito > Carlito syrichta. Next base: position 218,674 of record NW_007087616.1, on the reverse strand, counting down.
GGGAGAGGAAGACCCAACCTCAATGTCGGTGGGCACCATCCAATCAGCTGCCAGAACAGCTACAAAAAGCAAGGGAAAGAAGAGGGACAAGCCACATGCTGAGCGTCCTTGCTGGCGCACTCTCTCTTTCTCTCTTCCTTCCCTGGCAGGATGCTTTGCTTCCCCTCCTCCTGCTCTTGGACATCAGACTCTAGATTCTTTGGCCTTTAGACCCTAGGGCTTGCACTTTTCATTGTCCATCTTGCAGACAGCCACCATAGCCTTGTAATCATATGAGACAATTATCACTAATAAATTCCCTTATATGTATACACCATGAAGGTTCTGTCCCTCTGGAGAATCCTGTTAAATACACACAGCTAGTGGTGCTGATAGTGCTCCCTGTATCTCTTCATTCATTCGACCCTGGACATCTGCCAGTCAGTCAATCAATGCAGACTACTTGAGACATCAGTGATTGCATGCATGGGGAGGAAGCAAACCTAGATTTCCTGACATGGGACAGCTGTCAGAACAAAGGGCCATCACGTGTCGAGAGATGCCAGCACTCCTCTCCCCACACACACACACACATACACACACACACAAGCAGGAATCTGCGGGCATCACCTCCTAACCCCAGGGAAGCATTAGCATTCACTCTCCTGGGGGCTCCTTCTCACACCTAAGATGGCCCTCAGTCCCCACTCCTGACATCACAGGCACTGGGGAGGAGACAGTTCACTGGCAGTTAGTCAGTTTCCTTCAGCAGATGGCTGTGGTTCGGACCTGCTTTTTCAGTTTCTGCTCTCTTCTAAAGATGGCTTCCCCGGGGCCTTAGATTTGTTGTTGCTGTTTTTAAATATTTTTTTATTGTGGTAAAATATACATAACGTAAATTTTTCATTTTAACTATTTTAAGTGTGCGATTCAGGGCATTAAGAACATACAAACAGACACAGTACTGTATCAACATTGCCACTGTTTATTTCCAGAACATTTTTATCATCCCAAATGGAAATTCTGTACTCTTGCTATGGTTCGAATGTGTCCCTTAAAGTTTATGTGTTGGAAACTTGTTCTCCAATGCAGCAGTGTTGGCAGGCAGGGCCTATGGAAGTGTTTGGATCATGAGGGCCCCACCCTCATGAATGGATGAATACAGTTATCATGAGAGTGGGCAACTTATAAAAGGAGTTTGACCCCCGCTTGGTCTTTCTCACTGTCTGTTGCACTTCTGCTTTCTGCCATGTGATAACGCAGCTAGAAGGCCCCACCAGATGCTTCTCCCTTGATCTTGAGCTTCCCAGCGTCCAGAATCATGAGCCAATAAATTTCTGTTCATTATAAATGACCCAATATGTGGTATTTTGTTATAGCAGCACAAAACAGACTGACACCTATTTAACAATAACTTGCATTCTCCTCTCTCTCAGCTGCCGGTAACCACTGTTCTACTTTATGAATTTGCCTATTTTGGATATTAGTACCATCATAGAATATTTGTGGTTTTGGCTCTCACTTATTTCACTTAGTAAAATGTCTCCAAGGTTGTAGCATGTATCAGAATCTTGTTCCTTTCTATGAGTAAATAATATTCCATTGTTGTCTTTAACAGATGTGTTTCATCCATTCCTCTGTTGATGAACACTTGGGTTGTCTCCACCCTTTCCTATTGTGAATTATATTGCTATAGACATTAGTGTACAAGTATCCATTTGAACTCCTGTTTTCAGTTCCTAGTGGTCATAGACCTAGAAGTGAAATTGTTGGATCACATGGTAAATCTACGTTTAATGTTTGGAGAAACTGCCAAACTTTTCCACAGCAGATGCAGCATTTTACATTCCCACCAGTGATGTATGAGGGTTCCGGTTTCCTTCATCTCCACTAACACGTGTTAGTTTCCTTTTTTTCTCTTTTTTTTTTTTTTTAATAATAGCCACTCTAAAAGGTGTGAAGTGCTGGTATTTTGCATTTCCCTGATGACTAATGGTGTTGAGCATTTTCTCATGGGTTTGCTGGTCATTTGGATATCTTATTTGAAAACTGTCTATTCAAGTCTTGTGCCCATATTTAAATTGGGTTGTTTTTTTTTTTAATTGTTAAGTTGTAGGAGTTCACTACCTGTTCTAGATATCAATTTCTTAACAGGTATCTGATTTGTAAATGATTTCTCTCATTCTGTGGGAGAAATTTATTAGATGCACAAAGGTTTTTGATTGTGATGATCAATTTACCTATTTTTTCTCATATTGCCTGTGCTTTTGATGTCAAACTTAAGGCACCATCGCCTAATCCAAGATCATGAAGATTTTCACCTATGTTTACATCTTTTTTTTTTTTTCTTTTTTTTTGAGTTGGAGTCTCACCTGTCGCCCAGACTGGAGTGCAGTGGCCGCTCCCGGCCACCGCAGCCTCGACCTGCTGGGCTCCGGCGATCCTTCCGCCTCAGTCGTCCGAGTAGCCGGAATTACAGGCGCGCGCTACCATGCCCGGCTAGTTTTTTGATTTATTGTAGAGATGAGGTCTCGCCAAGTTGCCTGGGCAAGTCTTGAACCCGCGGGCTCAGGCAATCCACTCACCTCAGCCTCCCAAAGGCGCAGGATTACAGGCTGAGCCACCGAGCCCGGCCCTATGTTTACTTCTAAGAGTAACTCATAAACTTAGATATTTACCCCACTTTGAGTTTAATTTTTATATGGCATAAGGTAAGGGTCCAGTTTTATTCCTTTTTATGTGAATATCCAATTTTCCCAGGAACATTTGTTGAAGACACTGTTATTTTTTAGTGACCTTGACACCCTTGTTGAATATCAATTGACCATAAAAATATGCATTTCCTTTTTGACTTTCTATTGTATGTCTAGCCTTAGGCCAGTACCACACTGGTTTGTTAATTGATGCATAATAGATGTACCATACACACTGTTTTAATAACTGTGTCTTGTAGTAAGTTTTGAAATGAGAAACTAGAATTCTTCCAACTTTGTTTTTCATTTTAGAACTAGGTTAGCTAGTCAGGGGCACTGGAGATTCCACACGAATCTTAAGAGTGGGTTTTCCCATTTCTGAAAAAAAAAAAGGAGTCATTGAAATTTTTATAGGGATTGCACTAAATCTGCAGATCAGTTTCGGCAGTTTTGACATCTTAACAATATTAAATCTTTCATTCTATGAACATGAGATGTCTTCACAGCAGTGTTTTGTAGTTTTTAATACTGGGACAAACCTTACACTTCCTTAGCTAAGTTTCTCCCTCAGTATTTTTTTCTTTTTTGTATCATTGTAAATGGAATCGTTTTCTTAATTTTATTTTCAGGTTTTTCATTGTGAGAGTATGGAAACACAACTGATTTTGTATGTTGAATTTGTACCCTATAACTTAGCTAAATTCATGTATTAGTTATAACAGTTTTTAAACGGAGTTTATAGAGTTTTCAACATATAAGATAAAGTCGTCTGCAAGCAGAGATAATTCTACTTCTTTTCTCCCAGTGTGTATGTTCATTTCTTTTTCTTACCTAATTACTCTGGCTAAAACTTCCAGTACTATGTTAAATAGAAGTGGTGACAGCACACATCCTTGTCTTGTTCCCGATCTTAGAGGGAAGTCTTTCATCTTGAATCTAATTTTTCTGTGCATTTTCCAAATAGTCCTCTATTGCATTTCTTTTTTGCTGAATACTTTACTATTTCCTTCTTTCTGCTAACTTTTAATTTAATACGCTGTTCTTTTCCTAGTTCCTTTAGATGTGCAGTTAGGTTACTTCCATGAGATCATTCTTCTTTTTTAATATATGTATTTATAGCTATTAATTTTCTTCTCAACATTGCTTTCACTGCATCCCATAAGTTTTGGTATGTTTTGTTTGATTTCCATTCATCTCAAGGCAATTTTTAATTTCCCTTGGATTTTTTCTTTGACCCATTGGTTATTTAAGAATGTATTGCTTAATTACTACATATTTATAAGTAGTCCAATTTTCCTTCTGCTGTGGATTTCTAGTTTCATTTCATTATGATCTGAAAAGATACTTTGTATGATTTCAGTATGTTTCAATGTATTGAGATTTGTTTTGTGTCCTAACATAGAAACTATCCTGGAGGCTATTCCATATTCATTTGAGAAGAAGGCATAAGTTGCTGTTGTTGGATAGATTGTTCTTTATATGTCCCTTTGGTCTAATAGGTTTACAGTGTTGCTCAAGTCTTCTATTTCTTTATTGTTCTTCTGTGTGGTTGTTCTATCCATTATTGAAAGTAGGGTATTAAAATGTCCGACTGTACTTGTTTCGTGTAAACTTTGATTTAAACTCTATTTTGCCTGAAAATAAATATGAGCACCCAGCTCTCTTTTGGCTATTATTTGCATTAAATACATTTTCTATTCTTTTGCATTCAACCTTTTTGTATCTTTCTACCTAAGTGAATCTCTTGTAGACAGCATATCCATATATGGGTTTTTAAATCCAATCTGCTAATCTCTGTCTGTTATATTTTAATCCGTTTACATTCCATGTGATTACTAATAAGGAAATATTTAATCTGCCATTTAGCTACTGGTTTGGTGTGTTGTATTTTTGTTGTTGTTATTGTTCCTTTGTTCCCCCATTACTGCGTTTACCTTTAGTTGTCTTTTAATAATAATGTTTGATTTTTATTCCTTTCTTTATTCTTTTCCGGTGTTTGTTTTAGTTGTTAGTGAAAACATTAGAAACATCTAGTTAGACTTAAATATGGTAAGGTAAAACTAGTGTTAATAACTAGTTACCTTAAGCTTATAACAACCTGGTTTGATTAGGATCAACTTAGATTCAATAACATATAAACACTCTGCTTGTATATGCCTTCATTCCCTCACCCTTTATATTATTGTTGTCTCAGATTAAATCCTTATACATTGTACACTCATTAACATAGACTTGTAATTACTATGTATGCATTTATCTTTTAAATAATATAGGAGAAAAAGAGAGATGTTAACGACAAAGCCAAAAGTATAATAACACTAGTTTTTATAGCTGGTAGTTATCTTTACCAGTGATTTCTTTTTTTTTTTTCTTTTTCCTTTTCTTCTTTTCTTTTTTTTCTTTTCAGTTTGGGTCTCACTCTGTTACCCAGGCTGGAGTGCAGAAGGAAAATCATGCCTCACTGTGATCCACCTCAGCCCCCCAAATAGCTGGGACTACAAGTGCACACCACCACACCTGACTTATGCTTTTTAATTTTTATAGAGACGAAGTCTGGCTGTTGCCTAGGCTGATCTCAAACTACTGGGCTCAAGCAATCCTCTTGCCTCAGCCTCCCAAAGTGCTGGGATTACAGATGTGAGCCACTGTGCCCAGTTTTTCTTTTTTCTTTTTTTAAAGAAGTGAGGATTGTCATCATTTCTTATTTCAAGTTACTGTCTAGTGTCCTTTCATTTTAGCCTAAAGGACTCCCTTTGACATTTCTTGTAGAGCACATCTCTCTGCCTTTGTCTGTTCTATTTTTCTCTTTATTCTTGAAAGATAGTTTGTCAGACACAGAATTCTTGCTTCACAGTATTTTTATTGTAGGATGTTAAATATGCCATTCTATTGCTTGTGTCCTCCATTGTTTCTGAAGAGAAACAAGTTGTAGATCATATTGAAGATTCCTTGTATGTGGTGAGTCATTTCTCTTTTGCTAATATCAAGATTCTTTCTGTGCCTGGGTTTTGACAACTTGACTACCCTGGGTTTAGTATATGATGGTGTCCCACATGTTCTATTCATTTTCTTTTCATTCCTTTTCTTTCAGTTCCTCAGACTGAATAATTTCAAGGTCTTATCTTCAAGTTTACCGGCCCTTTCTTCTGCCTACATACATTTGCTATGAACAACTTTTGTGAGTTTTTCATTTATTATAATTTTAAGTTCTGGAACATCTTTTTGGCTCCTTTTTATCATTTTTATCTCTTTATTGATCTCATTTTATCCATACATCGTTTTCCTGATTTCCTTAAGTTGTTTGTCCATGGCTTCCTTTCGTTCATTGAACACTGACAGTTGATTTAACATCTCTGACTAATAATTCCAATGCCCAGGTTCCCTCAGGAATGAATTCTACCAAATTCTTTTTTTTGTGATGACTCACTCCCGTGAGCATTTCTTTGTACGTTTCATAATTTTGTGTTGAGAGATGAACAGTCTAAGTACTATATTTTGGTAAATAAGGAAATCTAATTCTCCCACTTTTCAAGGGTTGCAAATTTTTGCTTATTGAAGGTGGAAGACATCCATTTGTGACTTTTTAAAACTTTTCAAAAAGTGTGTATTCTTTGTTGTGTGAAGGTACTGAATTTCCTGTTTTGTTTTCTCTGATAACAAGTTAGTCAGTGACCTGACAAAGGAAGGTTTCCTTAAGTGTCTGTCTCCCAAAAGAAGAAAAACAAAAGACATTTTCTTTTAATCCCCTCAAAAGAGGCCGGGTACATCATGGGCTCACCCTGTAATCCCAGCACTTTGGGAGGTCAAGGCAAGAGGGATACTAGAGCCCAAGAGATTGAGGCTGCAATGACCACCCACTCACTTCCACCTGGGTCATAAAGCAAAACCCTGTCTCTAAATTAATTAATGAATTAATCCATCACCATAACAGAGCTACTCGGAAGCCTCTTCAGCCCACAGAGTTTTTGTTGGGTTTTTTTGTTTTGGTTTGGTTTTTATTTTTTTGAGTCAGAACCTCACTCTGTCACCAAGGCTGGAGTCAATGGAATGCTCGTGGTCACTGCAGTTGCAACCTGCTAGACTCAGGTGATCCTTCTGCCTCAGCCCTGTAAGTAGCCAGGACTACATAAATGCACCACCATGCCTGGTTAATTTTTTGATTATTGTAGAGATGAGGTCTCACCAAGTTGCCTAGGCTGGTCTCAAAACCCTAGGCCTAGGCAATACCTCACCTCCATCTCCCAGCATGCTGGGATTACAGGCATGAGTCACCATGCCCAACCAACCCCATAGGGTTTTTTAACTGATATTTAACATTTAGACAATGACAGTCTTAGTGCCAGCCCCTCAGTAATCTAAAGGAGCAATCGGCAATCAAAATTTACACCTCACTTTTTGGAGGACAAGGTTCCTATTGCCCACTCTAGCACCAGCAAGCCTCACTCGGAATGTGGACTGCAAGCCACACAGCTGCCTGCCACAGGGTTTGGGAATGGAGAATGGTAGTCACTCCATGAAATGCTGAAATTCACCAAAATTTACCAGCCTCTTCATCAAGCTCACCCTTGGACACTGCAAGTGTGTGACTAGACCCTAGTGTTCCATAGCTGCTTAAGATAGTCCTCACCAGGTCAATTGTTGTTTGGGGAAAGGAACAAATTCCTGGAGCTTTCTGCCCCACCAACTTCTATCTGGGCCTTAGTTTTTCTCAAATGGTAAAAGAGAATCGTTGGGTAGGTTGAGTCACCGCCTACAATCACCTGGAGAGCTGATTTACAGAATCACAAACTCTAATCACTAGGGTTGGTCTGGGATGCCTCTTGAACAATCTCCTCAAGGGATTCTCATGCTCCCAGATAATACTTCTGCTCCTGCTACATGGATCACTGTTTGAGGATCAGGATCCTTTCCAAGTGTTTAGCTTCTATATTTGGCTTAACTCATTGGGACTTTGATACTAACCGAAACAGATTCTAGCCTCAAGGTAAAGCACTTGCTTTCCCCCCAAAGCAGCAGGAATAGATTATTTGTGAGACAATCACAGACAGGAATGCAACTCTTCAAAGAAAGCCTAAAGGTTTCACATGAGATTACTTACCAAATATTTTATCCAAATGTTTCTCTTTATTTGAACTTGATACAAACGCCGAATTTGTCAAGCTATATTGCTGGGGATAACCTATGGGAAAGCTTTATTGTGATTAATCTGTCTATGTATTGGATCTGCATGCATTCTCTTTACATTGATTCTCTTCTGCATTGTATTTGGAGAGGAGCTAGATGCAGTTGGCCTGCACCCACCTATCCTGAGTGTCATAGAACATTCATGAAATGTTTGTAAGAATTTGAGGTACTAACACAATACCAGTGATGATGCTCATTTTTTACATGATTTCTTGAGAGACACTATGTATAGCAATTGAGTAATTTGTACACATGGCAATTCAACTCTACAGGAAAACTGGTAGAAATGCCTATATGGTATATGCCAAATGATTTCAAGTATGACTCCTTTGATCCAATAAGTGACAAATTTCACAGGTCCCTGTTATTGAGACAATGGTGAATAATTAGGAATAGACACATTTAATCATGCAAGCAAGCACTAAAAATGTATTCCTCATAATGTGTCAGCCAAAGTAGCATAATAAAACATGTACAAGGCAAGTTATCACGATCCTGTAGTAAAATAGTCACTTTTTTCTTAATTTGGTGGCTTATGAAATGCATTGGCAGAGTCTGCACACATGCCTGGCTTATCCTGATAACTAAATAACCGTTTTCAATTTTTCTTTCAAATGCCCATAGTGTCCATCTTTTAAAAAAAAAAAAAAGATATGGGATACAATTCAGGATTAGGTATACAAGTGGTCATCGTACTGGTAAAGTTTGGACCTCCCTTTGGTCCACACTTTGCCTGGTTTGAGATCGGGTACCCTTATTGATGCTGTGCCCCACCCCCACCCCCACCCCTGCAGTATCCCACTACCGCCAATCCCTTTCTTACAGTATTATGGCAAATGTTCATGGTCTGCTTATGAGTGAGAACATGTGGTACTCTGTTCTTTGTTTCTGCGATAGATCACTGCATATGATAGAATCTAAATCTATCCAAGTTGCTGCGACATACATGTTTGCCCTTCTTTATGACTGTGTAATATTTCATTGTGTATATGTACCACATTTTTTTTATCCAGTCCAGTTCTGATGGGCAGTGCAGTTGGTTCCATGTTTTTGCTGTTGTGAATAGTGCTGCAATAAACATGCATGTGCAGGAATCTTTTTTTGTAGAACAATTTGAGTTCTTCTGAGTATATTCCCAGTAGGGGGCTTGCTGGGTCATATGGAAGGTCAATGTCTAGTTCTTTTAGAAATCGCCATACTGTTTTCCAAAGAAGTTACACTAGTTTGCATTCCCACCAGCAGTATAGAAGCATTCCTTTTTCTCCACATCCTCACCAGCATCTGTCGTTTGTTTTATTAAAGATGGCTATTCTTACTGGGGTTAGGTGGTATCTCAATATGGTTTTGATGCATTTCCCTGATTAGTGAGACTGAGCACATTTTCATGTGTCTGTTGGCTGCCCATATATCTTCTTTTGAGAAGTGTCTATCCATGTCTTTTGTCCACTTTTTAATGGGGTTGTTTGTTTTTTTCCTTTCGACACATTTGAGTTCCTTGTAGATGCTGGATGTTAGGCCTTTGTCAGATATACAGTTGGTAAATATTTTTTCCCATTCTGTGGGCTGTATCCCACTCTTTTGATGGTTTCTTTTGCTTTGCAGAAGTTTTTCAGTTTGATAAGGTCCCACTTGTCTATCTTATCTCTTATGACATGGGCACTTGGGGTTTAGATCAGGAATTGGTTGGCAGTTCCAATTTCCATATGGGTATCTCCTGCATTTTCTAAGGTTCTTATAGTTTGAGTTTCATGTTTAGGTCTTTGATCCATTTAGAGTTGATTTTTGTGTATGGTGATAGGTAGGGGTCCTGTTTCAATCTTCTGAATGTGGTCAGTCAGTTTTTCCAGCACCATTTACTGCTTAAGTTCTCCTCTCCCCAGTGGTTGTTGGTGGAGGCTTTGTCAAAGATGAGTTGGTTGAGGAATTGAAGTTTTGCTT
>NW_007087616.1:205125-208860 GCF_000164805.1 Carlito syrichta | reverse complement strand
TTGAATCTGTAGATTGCCTTTGGTAGGATGAACATCTTAACAATGTTGATTCTTCCTATCCATGAGCATGGAATATTTTTCCATTTGTTTGTGTCTTCTTGGATTTCTTTGAGCAGTGTTTTGAAGTTTTCATTGTAAAGGTCTTCCACTTCTCTGGTTAGAGAGATGCTGAGGTATTTCATTTTGTGTGTGTGGCTATTGTGAATGAGATTGTGCTTTTTATTTGGTTCTCTGCCTGTTTGCTATCGGTGTATAAAAACGTGACTGTCTTTTGCACATTCATTTTGTATGCTGAGACTTTGTCAAAGTCCTTTATCAGTGAAAGCAGGTTTTTGACAGATTATCTTGGGTTTTTGAGGCAGAGGATCATATAGTCAGTAAAGAGGGATAATTCAACTTCCTCTTTTCCTATTTAGATACCCCTGATTTCTTTCTCTTGTCTAATTGCTCTAGCTAGGACTTCCAACACAATTTTGAACAAGAGGGGTGAGAAAGGGCAGCCTTGTCTTTTTCTGGTTTTCAGGGGAAATGTTTGCAGTTTTTGTCTGTTTAGCAATATGCTGACTGTGGGTTTATCGTAGATGGAGCTTACTATTTTTAGGTACGTTCCGTCTATGCCTAAGTGTTTGAGGGTTTTTATCAAGAAGGGATGCTGGATTTGATCAAAAGCTTTTTCTATATCTAATGATATAATTATGTGGTTCTTGTTTTTACATCTGTTGATGTATTTAATTGCATATATGGATTTTGAACCAGCCCCGCATCCAAGGTATGATGGTAGATGATTTTTGAGATGTGTTGTTGGATCCAATTTGCTACAATCTTGTTGAGAATTTTTGCATCTATGTTCATTAGGGATATTGGTCTGTAGTTCTTTCTTTGTTGGATCTTTACCCAGTTTGGGTATCAGTGTGATGTTAGCTTCATAAAATTATTTGGGGAAAATTCCATCTTTCTCAAAAACTATTGCCTGCAATACTTTCAATAGGATTGGTATCAGCTCCTCCTCCTTGTACGTTTTGTGGAATTCCACTGGAAAGCCGTCTAGGTCAGGGCTTTTTTTTCTTGTAGGTAAGTTTCTTATGACAAAGTCAACTTCCTGGGTTGTTATTGATCTATTTAGTGTCTCAATGTCTTCTTTTTCAACCTTGGGAGGTGTGTGGTGTCAGAAAGTCCTCCATTTCATTTAGGTTATCAAGTTTGTTTCCATACAGGTGTGCACAGTAATCTCTGATAATCTTTTGTATTTCTTCAGGGTCAGTTGTGATTTGATCTTTTGCATTTCTGATTGTGTTTATTTGGACTTTTTCTCTCTTCTTCTTGGTCATTCTAGCTAGGGGCCCATCAATCTCATAGTGTCCATCTTAAAGGGTTTATCTGCTCTGTGTATGATTTGAGTCTACTGTACTTTTGTTGTTGTTTTTTGTTTGTTTGTTGCTTTTTTTTTACATATGTAGCCAGCTGCTACCTATCAGTCTTGGCATTTGTGCAACTGTGCTATAGGAAAAGTCAGCTCCACTGCTCTGGGCTAATATTTTACAGAGGGTGGAATGAGGTAGGAGGTGATGGAGAGGAATATAGGAAGGCTTCCCTCTCCCAAGCCAGTGACTGGGGCACTCAAGGGCAGTGACTATAAAGTGTTGATTGGAGATGCAATAGTTTATGTTTGTAATCCCAGCATGTCAGGAGGCTGAGGCAGAGGATCACTTAAGGCCAGGAGTTTGAGACCAGCCTGAACCTCATAATGAGAACTTGTCTCTACAAAAAATAAAAATAACATTTTAAAGTACTAATGAATAGAAAGCTATTACACTATTCACAGGAAGTATTACAGGAAACAGTAAATCCCACTTACAAATCCTGTCCTCTGAACAGACTCTTGAACGGCAGAACCTACCTGATGCTGCATATCAGAGGTCACCCCAAGACACAGGGATATCCATTCTTTAGACCGTAGACTACATAGCTGGTAGAAAGTTATTGAAAGAATTTCAAACTGTTCTTTTCTTCACATTTCAGTGTTGTTTTGCCCCATCAGTAGTTGCTCTAAAAAATGCTAAAAAGACAACACATAGGTCTATAGAAATATGAATACTCAACATGTTAATGACATATGTACTTTCTTTCAAGCCTCTCTTTGCAGTTTATGTAACTACGGTTCTTGATTCGTCAAATGGAGGATCATACAGAACCTCAGGAAACACTTTCTCAACAATTCCATTGAAAGTGAAAAGAAAAAGGCATGGTAATACCAGCAATGCAGGATTGATATATTTTGCTCTCTAAGTACCTAAGGTGGTCTACGAATACAGTAAATAAATGACACAAACTCAATGGATATGGGACGTTTGCTCTAAAATGCCTTTTCTTGGGAAGAGAAACCCTAAACACCAAAATCATTTCTGGAAAATTATAACTGCATGAGATATTCGGGGTAGTAAACATCATTCACTAAAGATATATGGCCCTAAGTCTCATGATACTTAGTTCCATAATTTTTTTCCTTATTCCTGTTGTCATTCTGACACATCTCTGAGACTGTCCCCACACATGCCCTATGTATCAACAAACCTCTCTCCTGTTTCTACAAAATGCACATTATTTTCTACCTTTAAGATTTCACTACCTCTCCTAGGCAGCTTTTCACAATGGAAGTCATGTGTTTGTGGTGGACACACTTAGACCCAAATCCTGATTTTGCTGTTTATCAAAATATGATCTCAGACAGGTAACTTCACCTCTTGAATCTTTGATTCACTCACCAGTAGAAAGGGGATACTATTGTTTAATTCATAGAACTTTTGTGAACATTAAATAAAACAATATCTATGAAAGTATTAAAAACAGTGACAGTGCAAGGATCATGCTGAAAACAAAATATATGGAAAGTGTTCATCACCACCTTTTTACAACAATAATCCCCAAATCAGCCAGTAAATGTTGCTTGTTTTCCATTCATTGGAACCCTGCACAAGTGGAATACGTGGATAAGGAAGAAAAAAATATACAAAAGAATCAAAGATGTCACTAACACATGAAAGAAATATGAGGTACCCACTGCAGAATCTGTGGCATTGCCATCCCAACCATGCTTCCTTTCCCACTATCCCTGGCAGCCGGGGCAGGCCCAGGGACACACAGGTATCCTCAGAGGACTCCAGTACCCAGGAAGAGTGTTGCTCTTCTAGACAGATGAGAGATAAGTTCTGGAGCTGTACTTCCCCAGCCCCTCTTCTTCTTCCCTTAAAAGCAGATATGATGTCTGGGGCCATCGAAGACAGAAGCCTATGACCAAGAGATGCAGAATTGGGGAAGGCTCTGAGTCTCAGAGAAATTGGCTCCACCTGAGCTACTGCACCAAAGCCATTGATGCCTCTCTCAGACTGCTTGAGACAGAAGGAAAATAAACTACTCTTTCTTTAAGCCACTGTGAGTCAGGTTTTGGGGTAAATGCAGCCCAGTAAAGTCTTAACTAACAGGGAGGCTATGGCAACATATAGGCTACCCTCACTGGGATGATGTTGGTCATTCAGTTTTACAACTTGCTCTTGTGAAGAGGAACCAACCTAAATCCCCAGAGATCATAACACCTGTGTAGACTGGGATAGAGGAGAAGACTGCATCCTTCATACAACAAGCTTTTACTGAGCCCTAGCTCTGCACAGAAACAGCACGCAGCGGGGCTCGGTGGCTCAGCCTGTAATCCCGTGCCTTGGGAGGCTGAGGTGAGTGGAT
>NW_007087616.1:194582-205017 GCF_000164805.1 Carlito syrichta | reverse complement strand
AGCGGCCACTGCACTCCAGTCTGGGTGACAGAGTGAGACTCCAACTCAAAAAAAGAAACAGCACGCGGTGATGGGACTTCAGACAGGAAGGTAATCTGGTGTGTCATAAGTGTCCCTGAGCCATCTAGATTCATGGGAAAGGCAGAAGTATACACAGCCATGACCAGACGCATTGGCACAGCCACACAGAGCAGCAAAGTAAGGGCTGGAGCAGGGAGGAGAGGAAGAAAACCCAACTGGGCCCTTGGCAGCCAGTAGACAGGTACTTGGCTGAACAGGCTTCAGGAGGAAGATGTGGGCCCTGCCAGGTGGGCTGAGCTCTGGATCTGGTGAATCACGGTATTTATTGAGACCCCAAGATTACTCCTATTCACAGATGCTGGGTGTCAACTCCCTTCACCAACAATCTGGTGTTCATGATCTCCTAGCAACTGGACACTAACTCAAGAGTCACATGCATCAGAAAAAGTCCTTGAAGCAGTCACTGAAGGGCTATTGCAGACCAACAATAGCCCATGCCAAGATCCCATGTGACACATCCTGCCCCCACTGGTGCATGACAGAGGGACCCAGGACTTCCCAGGATCCAACAAACACAAAGGGAAAGGCTGTTCTGAGAGCTTCAGAACTTATTTACAAATGTATATGAAAGTCATACCTACAAAAGTCAAGTAGAGGATGTGAGGGCAGAAATGAAACAGAACAGAATCTATGAGCTCAGAAAGCTCTTTGTTTATAAAACAGTTGCTAGTTCTTCAGGGTTCATTTCTTGAAATACATTTTCTCTTTCCCTTTTAAAGGTTCCAGGCCTCCACTTTCCCTGGGAAGTAGCAATTTTACTTTCCCTTCTAGGGTTTCCTTGCTAAGCCACAGATAATAGTCATCACCAATCCCACTCATTCTGTGTCTATACAGAGTCTATTTCCAAGGGCTGTCCATACTTTGGAGGGTTCTACTCACTTGATGGATTAGGTGCTTAGGCCAGAGACACCCAAAAATTCAGCATCAGAGTCACCAGAAAATGATGAGTTCCTCTCATCACCTCCTCCTCGATGAATGAGTTGAACTATAAGCTCCTGATGTTATTGCTCAGAATGAACTTGGCAAGCGGAGTGGTGGCCCTCCAAAGCCAACGCCCACCTGCCAGGCATTTGGCAGGTCAGTGGCCTTTGGTGAGGGGAGTGATGGGAGCTTCCCAAGCCCCAAACCAGACTCCCATCTTCAGATGCACTCATTCCCTTCTATACACGTGGGGCTGAATTCAGAGGCACTGGGCTATAAACAGTCTTCTGCCTCCTAGACAGCAGTTACTGAAAACACAGCTAGTGGTGCTGCAAGTGCTCCCTGCATCTGTTCATTCATTCCACCCTGTCACTCCAGTCAATGCGGACTGCCGGAGTTCTCTGAGGGCACATGTGGAGAGGAGCAAACCTAGAGATCCTGACATGGAACAACTGTCAGGAAAAAGGATCTGTCACATGTCAAGAATTGCCCCGCAGGGCAAAGTGTCTCACACCTGTGATCCCAGCACTTTGGGAGGCTGAGGTGAGAGAATTGAGCCCAGGGATTCGAGACCAGTCTGGGCAACTTGGCAAGACCTTGTCACCACAATAAATTTTAAAATTAGCCAGGTGTGGTGGTGCATGTGCCTGTAGTTCCAGTTACTTGGAAAATGAGATGGATGGATTGCCTGAGGTCAGCAGATTGAGGCTGCAATAGCCATAAATGTGTACTGCACTCCAGTGTGGGTGACAGAGTGAGCTTCTGACACAAAAGGACAGGAAAAGGAAAGAAAAAAGAAAAAGAAAATGTTCCCCCTTGCAAGCAGGAATCAGCAAGCATGGCTCTGTGATCAGAACACCTCCTCACACTCCAAACTGGGGGAAGCATCAGAGTTCACTCTTCTGAGAGCTCCTTCTCATACCTAAAGTGACCCTTAGTCTCCACACCTGACTCATGTCCCTGGACCCAGGAAGAAGACACTTCACTGGCATTTAGATAGCCTCCTTCATCAGACGACTGTGATCCAGACCTGTGTTCTCAGTCTCAGGTCTCTGCTAAAGAGGACTTCCCTAGTTGGTCACGGTGGCTCACGCCTGTAATCCAGCACTTTGGAAAGCTAAGGCAGGAGGATCGCTTGAGCCCAGGTGTTTGAGACCAGCCTGGGCAACATAGCAAGACCCTGTCTCTATAATACAGCCTGTATTTTAGGCTGTATTTAGACAAAAATGGGGGGGGGCGGATAGCCAGGCATCGTAGCTCGCGTCTGTAGTCCCAGCTATTCAGGAGGCTAAGGCAGAAGAATCACCTGAGCTCAGGGGGTTGAGGCTGCAGTGATTCATGATCATGCCACTGCACTCCAGCCTGGGGCAATAGAGTGAGACTCCAATTCAAAAAAAAAAGAAATAAAAATTTTAAAAGGCCTTCTCTGGACCTCAGGTTTTTTCCAATGTTAAATGAAAGTTTTAGAGTGAATCAGTGAGTGTCAGCCTGGTGTCACCTGGAAGGTTTGAAAACTAATGCGAAGGTCTCTCCCCACACCACAGAATCTGATCACTGGGGGCAGGGCAGAATGTCTCCATTATTATAAAGAGAATTCTCCAAGGGGATCTTGTGCTCATTTGGGGCTGAGAACCTCAGGAGAAGGCCCAGCTCAGCCCCAATGCCTTACCAGAAACTGCCCAGGCAGGTGTTGTGCAGCTGGGTGGAGAAAGGTCTGACATTCTGCAGTTTCAATGAGCTCCCAGGTGCTCCTGCTCTGCCACACGGATCCCTTATAGCGTAGGGTCCTTTCCAAGTTATTGTCTTCTATGTTTTGCTTAACTTCTTCAGATTTTGACATTTTAAACAGATTCTAACCTCAAGGCAAAACACTTGACTTCTCAAAGCAGCAGGAACGGTTACCTGGGAGGCAATCTCAGACAAGCATACAGGCTTGTCTAAATACAGTCTAAAATACAGACTAAAAGTTTCACATGGAGAGGTTACTTACCAAAGATTTTAGCCAAGCATTCACCTAGATTTGTTGAACTTTGGAAAATTCAGGATGGATGCAGTGGCTCATATCTGAAATGGCAGCCCTTTCAGAGGCTAAAGAAGGGGTAATGCTTGCGCCAGGGCATTCGCACCAACCAGGAGAATTGAGACTCTATCTCAACAAAAAACAAAAAAATATTTAGCCAGGTGTGGAGCACAGGCCTATAGTCACAGTTACTCAGGGGGCTGAGACGGAAGGATCGCTTGAGCCCAGGAGTCAAGGCTGCAGGAAGCCATGATCACACCACTGCACTCCAGATTACGAAGTTTCCCAGGATCTGCATATCTGCATGTGTTCTCTTTAGATCAAACTCTTTTGCGTGGCATTTTGAGAAGGACATCATGCACGTCCAGGGAATGGAGCCCTAAACCTCTGTCTCTGTCCACTCTGTGTTTTGTGGTCTTAGGCAGTAGAGTTCTGTGGATTGGATTTGGTTTTCTTGCCTGAGAGCTGGTGGGAAAGGTGCCAACCCATAAGAGGCTGGGGATGCATAAAATTTGCCAACATGATTTGCTGAAAAGGACCGGTGTTATTATCTGTTAGGGAACTGCAATAAATGATGCTAGATCCAAGGACAGTGATGCTTTGTGCTCAGTTTTGAGGGGAACAAAGGCAAACATACATTTCAGGTCTTTAATGAGAAACTTCCCCCTCTCTAGTGAATAATGCTAATAAGGAGTGACTTTGACAACTTTGGAAATATGTGGTTTTCTGGTTTTGAAGAACGGGGCAAAATGCTATTGCATATGCTGTACTACATATATATACTACGGGTCTATATTTGGGAAGAAGCTCAGGGGACCTGAGGCTGTCCCTACTTGGCCTGCTTGTTAAGCCCAAGGAATTCCTGATGTTGTCATTGATGAATTAAAAAAAAAAAAAATGAAGGTGCAATGGAAGTGGATTGAGTCAGCAATCTAGCCTAGGATTTACAGGACTGATTTCAAGATACTCATTTTCATGTTACTCATGTGGCTACTTCATGGGTGTGAATGAAGTGTGCTGAAAGACCGTAGCAACCTGTGGGGGCTTTGATTTATAATTTTACACATTGTTTTTTTCAAAATGAGACCCATTTCATCAAGCTTCTCTTATCAAGGTTGTGATGTCTCAGTACTCCATATGTTTTCTAGATGCAAAATCAAGGCCAGTTCTTTTTTCTGGCCCTGGGAGTGTGTACAAACCCTCCAGGAAGGAGAGTCCTATCCCCTAATAATTGGGTTGGCAGGGTCACAGCACCCACCTATTCTGAGTGTCACAACATTCACAAAATGTCTGTAAGAATCTGAAGTTCCAACACAAAGCCAGTGACAAAGTTCATTTTCACAGGATTTCCTGACAGACAATCTGAGGCCACAGGCTGAGGAACCACATCTGTGTGCATGATGGCCTCCAACTCTACAGAAAAAGTGGTTATCAGATCTTCAATGGACCATGGATATTGCTTCCACGTCAATGGCAAATAAAGAAACAAACAGAAGAGTTGGCAGTAGTAGGAAATTGCCGGGGGAGGGAGTTGGGGGGAGTGAGATTGGCAGTAGTGGGAATCTGCCAGTGGCGGGGGAGGATGGACAATACCTCATCAACAAGGGTAACTGTATAATGAACATTTGTATATCCAACCCTGAATTGTACTCCACATCTCTAAAATAAAAAATTTAAGACAAAAAAAAGAAGCTGGGCTCAGTGGTTCAGCCTGTAATCCCGTGCTTTGGGAGGCTGAGGTGAGTGGATTGCCTGAGCCCGCGGGTTCGAGACCCACCTGGGCAACTTGGCGAGACCTCATCTCTACAATAAATCAAAATATCAGCCGGGCATGGTAGTGCATGCCTGTAATTCCGGCAACTCAGAAGGATCTCTGGAGTCCAGCAGGTCGAGGCTGCGGTGGCTGGGAGCGGCCACTGCATTCCAGTCTGGGTGACAAAATGAGACTCCAACTCAAAAAAAACCAAAAAACAGTAAGATTTCTTTGCTGAGATATCAGTGAATCACTGACAACCAAGACAATGCAAGTGGAAGTCATGCAGCAAAATATCACAAAAACCCTTTGGGCTTTAAAGCATCCTAACAGTAGTTACTTTCTCCACTTTTCCTGCTGTCACCCTGAGAGTCTCACCATTCAAAATGGCACATCCCTTGGGCTGTATGACACTTAATGGCCTTCTTTCAATGTTTGCAAAAGGCACCTACTATTCTCTATGTCAGAGAATACTATTTAGTTTTGTGACTTGGGCATGCTTGATTTTTGGAGGACCATGTTAGAGCTCCCTCCATCATGAGTACTGTGTCTGCAGCTTTCACTTTTCTCTGCAGAACTGACAACTTTACCTTGAGAGTATTTCACGGAATGTAGTCAGCCAATTAGTTTAAAATAGCAGAAGTGGCCGGTCGCAGTGACACACCTATAATCACAGCACTTTGGAAGACTAAGGCAGGACGATGACTTGAGCCCAGGAGTTCAAGACCAGCCTGGGCAACACAGCAAGACCTCATCTCTACAAAAAATAAAAAACATTATTGGGACAGTATGTACGCACCACTATTGCCAGGCATAGTGGTGCGCACATACAGTCCCAGCCATTTGGGAGGCTGAGGTGGAAGGATGACCTGAGCCCAAGAGGTCCACGCTGCAGTGAGCGTTGATCATGCCACTGCACTCCAGCCTGGGCAACAAAGTGAGATCCTGCCTCAGAAATAAAATCTTCACCCTGCGTTAGGAAGTGGTAAAAATATGTTGTTAGATCCCTCCAAGCAGGAAAGCCCTGGGGAAAGACTGGTGAGACCATAACAGAGCAAGGCCCTGGCAAGTGCTCAACGTGCACTGAAATACCAGGAAGATTTCACACAATGCTAAGAGTGAAGGAAAAACAAAGCAGGGGAAACAGGCTAGCTTCAACCCCCTAACTCTTGATGCCCATGGACCACTCCTGCCACCTTTCTCCATCTTTCTTATCTCAACAGTGTCAAACCCAAATAACAGACAAGACAGAGTCTCTCTAAAAGAAAATGATGTTTATTCAGGATTGGGCATTGTAATGGGAATAGACAGGAATGTATTTAGGGAGGTAAAGGAAGACATAGTTTTTGGTTTTGTTTTAAAGAAAAATGAAGATGGTTATATAGGTTGCTTTAAGACAATTACCCTGGCCACAAGGATCAATAACAAGGGTGGTGTCAGTCCAGTGTTGAACAGAAAGTTGCTGGGCAGTTGTTCTCACAGAAGTATTTTTTGATAAAGTTGTGGTGGCCTTTGTGCATGTTGTAGTTTCTGCAGTCTTTTGTGACAGCTCCCGTTATCAAGCACATGTTCATTAAAACCCTCCCTCCATGGTCTTCCCTGGCTCCATTTGTGAGGATTTGACACCATAATTCCATTTTAATTTTGGCCATTTTTACAGCACAAATTCATTCTTTCATTTACTTGAGTTGAAATCTGAGGTTTTGTTCCAGACTTCTCTCTTTCTCTCTTATCCCCCTATCCAATCCAGAAGCAAGTTCTCTCAGTTCTATTTTCATGTACATCCCAAAAGAGGCCACCTTCCCAGCTCCACTGTCCCGGTGCAAACCAGGCCAGTGTCATCTTCATTTTACTACCCATGAAATGAAAGGCCAACAATAACCCCTTCAAGTTCTTGGTCACTGTGGAATTCTAATAAGTTCCATTGCCAAAAGCTTCCCTGCTTCCTCTCCCCCTTACCCCTTCCCTTCCCTCCTGTCTCCCTCCACCCCAGAGGAAGAGATTATGGGCTGCTTTGCAACCAAAGAGACCATGAGATGCTTGTGCAATTTACCAATCGCCTTCACATGCTCATCAAACTTCCTCTGCTTGCTTTCTCTCATTTCCAGGCAGGCTTGTTGAGGATCTAGGCAGGAAAGAAAAACAACTCTTCATATGCAGTCATATAGGTCTAGAATAGGAGTTAACAAACTTTTTCCGTAAAGAAACATTTAGAAAGTGTCTTGGGCTTTGCAGGCCACATATGTCTCTGTAGGATCCTCTTCTTTGTTGTTGTGACAATTCTTTAAAAATGTAAAAATCATTGAAGGGATCAATTAAACCAAAGGCTGATTCTTTGAGAAAATAAATAAAATACAAAAGTCTCTAACCAGACTGATCAGGGAAAAAGAATACACATATTACCAATATCAGGAATGAGAGTAGACATCATTATAGATACTACAGACATTCATTAAAATGAAAATAAGAGACAACAGGAAACGTTTTGTCAATAAATTCAACAAGTGACACAAAATGGACAAATTTGTAATAAATACAACCTAACAAAGCTTACAAAAGAAGAAATAAATAACCTGAATAGCTAGAACTACAGGCATGTGGTACCAGCCTCACTAATTTTTTTAACTTATAAATTTTTTTAGAGATGAAGGTCTTACTATGTTGTCCAGGCTCTGTTCTCAAACTCCTGGGCTGAGGACAACCTTCTGTCTCAAGACTACTGAGTATCCAGGTGTCTTTTATGTGGGGAAGGGGCCATTGGTAAATGCAGGTGAATGAAGAATAGCTCAAAATTTTAAAAATTGAATTTGCAGGCCAGGCATGGTAGCTCACACCTGTAATCCCAATTTGGGAGGCAAAGCTGAGAGGATTGCCTGAGGCCAGAGGTTTAAGACTAGCCTGGGCAATTTGGCAAGCCCTACAATAAATCAAAAATTTAACCAGGCATAGTGGTGGGCCTGTAGTTCCAGTTACTTGGAAGGCTGAGGCAAAAAGATCGCCTGAGCCCAGCAGGTTGAGGATGTGATTGCTGTAAGGGTGCCACTTCACTCCAGCCTGGGCAACAGAGTGAGACTCCGACTGAAAAAAAAAATTGGATTTGTGGGTAATAACCTTTCTACAAAGAAAACTCAAAGCCCAGATGGCTTCATTGGTAAAATCTATCGATATTTAAGGAAGAAATATCACCAATTCTAAACAAACACTTCAGGAAAATTAAAGTCAAGAGAAGACTTTTCAACCAATTCTGTAAGACTAGCATTATCTTGATACTAAACCAGATATTTTTGCCTGGAAAAGACAAAGAAAACTCTAGATCAAATTCTTTCATAAACATGGACACAATGATTCTTAAAATGTGTAGCTAACTGAATCCAACAATATTTTTAAAAGGATAATACATCATAACCAAGTAGAGTTTATTCCAGGAATGCACGTTACTGAGATTGAGAGCATCACAAGAACCCAAGCGCTGGGTGACAAGCAGGTCAGGAAGGTGCTGTCTGGGGATGCTGAGAGGGTGGCTAGAGGGGGCAGTTGGGGAGCGGCTAGTCCTGTGAGTGTGGGGAATTCACTCTCACCTCCCTCCCTTTCTCTCATTTTTCTGTTTCTTTTTCCCCCAATGCAAGGTTTCTGAGATCATCCTCTTGATAGTTATCTCAGAGGTAATTGATGAGCCTGCCCTCCTGCCTCCAGCTTGGTTTGTTCCACAGCCTTCTACAACATATGCTTTGGGGCTCTTTTCTAGCCTGTCTCAGCAGCTTCCACCCCCAATACCATTGCCCCCACTGCCCAGCACACATGGAGTTTCTTCACAAGCAAGACCACAACAATGCTTTGTAAATGTATGTGTGTTCATCATACAGACTTTTCAGTTATTCAAAGATGTCATTTAAAAAGTAATGTATGCATGCTTAAGTTAAAAACAATGCCATGCAAAAGTTTATACGCTAAAAACTAATTCTCCCTCCATTTACCCATATTTACCAATGGTTCCTTTCCTATGTTAAAGAGACATGAATGCTAAGGAGCCTGAGAGTAAAGGATCTCCTGATGCCAGAAGTTCAAGACCAGTCCAGCCTGGGCAATACGGCAAGACGCCCCCCCCAAAAGAGAGCGAGAAGCCTGAAGATATCTCATGTACTCTCAACATTAATGCATACAATATTCTGCAGGCCAGGTGCAGTGGCTCACACCTGTAATCCTAACACTTCGGGAGTCCAAGGTGAGAGGATCACTTGAACCCAGGAGTTTGAGACCAGCCTGGGCAACATAGAAAGACTTCATCTCTTAAATAAGAAGAAAAAAATAAATAATATTCTGCACTCTGTCTGGCTCTTCCTTTGCTTTTACTTAGCAACATGTCCTGATGAGTTTCCTATCCGATTATATAGAGCTCTGGTTATTTTTTATAGCTACACAGTGATCCTTTTATGAATGTGTAGATGCCAGATTCAAACAAATACACAGCGATAATAACATTTGCATAAGGCTCAGAAATAGGCATTTCTAACATGTTTTCAGAATTCAGGATAGAAGTCACCAGAGAGGAGGAACAGGCCACAGACTGAGAGGGGTAGGGAGCTTCTGGGGTGCTGGTCATGCTGTTTCTTAAAGTCAGTGATGGTTACACAAGTGTGTCCACATTTTAATCATACATTGAGGGGTACACTTAGGGCTTCTGCACATATCTGTATGATATTGTGCTTCCATTTTACAAAATTTACTTTGTAAAAGTAAAAAAACTCAGTCTAGTGGGAGTGGTATACACAGAGAGGAGTTAAATATGGGTCGGTTTGGTCAACGAATTTAGGATTCGACTATCCTGCACTCTGATGCAACTGAACCCAGCACGATCTGCAGGAGCTGCTGGTGTGCTAATCTCAGCTCCGTAACCTCGTGCGGGTTACCTAAGTGCGACCTCCTTCCTCGGTTCATCGTCTGTACAGTGGAAGTCAACACAACTACCTGACACTGTTGCATGGAATTGACGTAACCTACGCAAAATGGATAGAAGCGCTCCGCGGGCATATAGCAGGTCGCCTGAGCCCAGCTGGTTGAGGATGTGACTGCCGTAAGGGTGCCAACGCCAGGACCAAATGATCACACAGCCGTAATTTGTACAAGGCAAAGGATACTCCTTGGTGCTCAATAAAGAAATACTCTGAGCCTGTAATCCTGCGCCTTTGGGAGGCTGAGGTGAGTGGATTGCCTGAGCCCGCGGGTTTGAGACCCCCCTGGGCAGGCGAGACCTCAAGCCAGCCTCCTCTGAAAGGGCGCACTCACGAAGGAGCGTGGTCTGAGGTGCTGGGACGCAGGAAAGACATCCACCCGCACGGGTGAACTCGGCGGCTCGCCAGACTCCAGACGGCACCCGCGCACCGCTCCAACTCCACTTGCTGCGGCCCGCGGTCCTTTAAGAACGAGGTCATGACGTCACCTCCTGACGCGGCTCAGCCTACCTCGGCAACGCCCTGGGCGTTCTTCCGGGCGGCCTCAATTGGCTGCCAACCTCTGGAGGCCCCACCCCTTTCCCCGCAGCCGGCCCGGGGCGCTCGCTGTCAATCGGCCAAGTGGGAGCGGTGATTGGTCGCGGGGTCCGCTTTCCGACAAATCCCGCCGGGCCTCCGTAGGCTGCGCGGTCGGGGTGGGAGGGGCGCGGC
>NW_007087616.1:172055-194562 GCF_000164805.1 Carlito syrichta | reverse complement strand
CGCGGTCCCTGTCCGCCCGTCCGCCCGCCTCCGGTCCCTCCTGTAGCCCGCCTGCTGGGCAGGGCCGGCCCGGCCCGGCCATGGAGTCCTACGACATCATCGCCAACCAGCCCGTGGTCATCGACAACGTGAGGCCCAGCAGCCAGGGGGAGAGCGGGCGCCCCGCCCTCGGGGGCGCACGCAGCGGCGCTGGGAGGGACCCCAGCTGGTGTCGGCTTGTCCTCTCTCACTACCGGTCCGCCGCCCCCGCCGGGTCGCACTTTTCGTCCCCGGGGCGCGTGCCACCTTGCTGTAGCCCTGGTCTTGTAGCCACCTCACTCGCCATCATCGCGGCAGAGCGGGGCAGGGAAGTTGGGGAGAGCTAGAGTGACAGCTGGGTGGCCGGCCGGGGCACCTGTGCGTCAGGCGGGGGACGCACCTCTGACCTTTCCTGGTTGCGAGTGGAGTCATCGGGCGGGTTTCAGCCTCAGCCCCTTTACCATCTTTCGGCCCTGGCCCTAAATGCCTGGTGGGCCCGGGAGGGCACTTGCCCTTTTGCTCACTGCTGGCCTCATCTTTTGGAAGGGTTTGGCTTGTTGGTCTCTAACAGCAGTACTTCCCGAGGGGCTGCATCCCGAGGCAAGAAAACGCAAGTTACTCTCTTATCACCCACATGACCACCACCACCTGGTTGGCCTTTTGGCTGTTATGATCCTCTACTTAAGCATTCCCTGTGTGAAGCAAAAATTTCTCAGCTAACAGAGCAGTGGCGAGTCCTGGGCCACTCTTCCCACCATCGACAAGCAGTTTGGGGTAATTGAAAGACTTAGAGGAAAGATCTCTGGCTTCCTGTGCCTTTGCCCTTCAGCAGTGGTGCTAGTCTTTCTTTCAGCAGCCCTTGGAGAATTTCTGGCCTCAGAGCCCTGACATAGGAAGAAGATAGGGTCGGGGTTGATGGATCTGCCCCTAGCTGAGTGTCTGCCTCTGGTGTATAGGCCTTAGAGTTTTGATAATGACTCATTTCTGCTCTTCCTGGTTTCTGTCTCCCTCCCATATGACCCCGTGGGGTCCCTGAGTGGCTGGCTGTTTCAGAGTACCCATGTGAGCTTGCCTGAGTCACAGCAGGGAATGTTCAATAAGGAGCCTAGATATGGCTTTAGGCACCTGCTGTCACTCCAGCTCTCCAGGAGGCTACAGAAAGGCTCAGGCTACTTTCTTTCTTGATGGGCCAATAATGTGCATGGCCCCTCCGGGTTTCCAACCCCTCCTCTGCAACTTGGAGATGTTTATTTCTGCTGTAGACCTGGGGGGTTGTTATAAAGATTGGTGGAATTGAGAAGCTGACTCCTTCACTGGGAGGTTTCTAAATGCAAAGTTCTTTTCGGGATCCTAAGTCCAGCTTCCAGGTGGAAGTTCTCCATCTTATAGTCTCTGGGGAAGCCACTGGAGGAAAGGTGTCATTCATCCTGTGCACCCAGTGGTCTTCCCAGCAGACCCCATATATGGCCTCTGTCTACTGGGGTTTGGGAGAGGGAGAAAGGTGTTGCAAAAAAGCCATGCTGAGGGGTTTCTTCTGTCTTTTGGGAGTAGCTAGTGCATGGATCCTCCTGCCTGGAACTGGCCCTTTGAGTTTTTACTTCATGATTTCTTAGTCTCTGTACTATTGACATTCTGGGCTGGATGATGTTGGTAATGGAGGTTGGCCTGTGCATTGTAAGATGTTTAGCAGCATCCCTGGCCTCTACCATCTAGATACCAGTAGCATCCCCCTCTAGTTCCACCCAGTTGCAAGACATTCCCAAAGGTACCCAGGGCAGGGAAACACAAAATTGTCCCCATCCTTGAATCACTGGTGTACTTGTAAATGATTGCAGCCTCTCGGCAGGGTATCTGGTTTCTTCCCCCGCCTGCCGTGGAGGGGCAGCCAGCTCTTTCCACTGCAGGACATTGGCTTCATCTAGCTAGAGATGAATGTCAGGAGTTAAACTTTGTTTTGTTTTGCAGGGTTCAGGGGTGGTCAAGGCTGGCTTTGCAGGAGACCAGATTCCCAAATACTGTTTCCCAAACTAGTAAGTGTTGCTTGGGCAGCAGCCCTTATCCCTTGGTTTGCTTCCTATGAGAACACTGGCCCTGTGTTACAGCTCTCTCTGAGGACAACTCTTGTCCCTACCTCCTAAGGGAAAATACCAAATATGTGAGGCTGACCCTCCCAGGAGAGCTCTGAAAGAACAAGACAAGTACTCCGTGTTTCCCCTTCCTCTTTGGAGTCTTGTGGAGCCAGCAAGGGGGAGGAGCAGCCAGCATTCCCTGGGGACTGGGTGTGGTAGCAGTCACAGGAATAACTGGATGGTGTCTCCTCTGGGGAGACCTAAACTCAAGCTGGAAGAGCTGGGAGTTAAATACACAGCCACCCTTTCCTCCCTGGAAATGTTTTCTTTGGGGCTTGTTTATTTGCAGACTTTAGACAATGTTTTGTTGCAGTCAAGAGAGTCTTTCCCTGTATGGTGCGGGTGGTGGCAGGAATAAGAGGGAGGTGCAAACCCAAAGAGAGCCTGGAGTGCTCCGTGGCCACTCTAACCTACCCAGAGAGTGTCCCTCAGGAATACCTCTTCCTGGATCCTAGAGGCTTTGGAATTACTGGCCTAAAGGCAGGAGGCAGGGGAGAATACTAAGGCCCCCAAAGTGTCTGGCTCTACCAGGAGTCCCAGGCCTGATCCAGGGACAAAGCTGACAGGGAGCATCCTCTACAGCCTTGAATCTCCCTTCTGAACTCTGTGTGGGCATAATTAAAGGTTCCTGTTGATGTGTGGGAAGCTTGGGTCCGATTTTGGAATGGCAGCTCACCAAATCTTAGTTTCCAAGAACCGAATCTCTGTTTTAGAAGCCCTGGCA
Organism: Carlito syrichta; assembly: GCF_000164805.1. NCBI lineage: Eukaryota > Metazoa > Chordata > Mammalia > Primates > Tarsiidae > Carlito > Carlito syrichta. Next base: position 191,691 of record NW_007087616.1, on the reverse strand, counting down.
GCAGGAAGTGGCAGCATCGAATGGTTAAGAGAAGGGTGCACAAGTTATCCCTGACCCAACTTCCTGGGGCTGTCCTCCCTCAGTCTGCTAATGGTGACAGGAGCCCTGCCCCGCTGAAGTCAAGAGTGTGGGCTGAGTCATTGTGGTTGCAGGAGGCTGACCCTCTGCCAGGGCTGGGCTGTAGAGGGCTGGGATTCCAGCCTCATATACACAGGGCTCATATACACAGTCCTCTCTGGGAGGGATACCCATTCCTTCTAACTCTGAGCTTCCCGTCGTGCCCAGGCCCACTCTGGAGGCCCATATCCTATAACCAGTTCCAGCTTGTGCTCCGTGGCCATATTCTGATGCTTTGGAGGATAGGGTATCCTCTGGACAGTTGGAGTTGGACTTTGGTTTTCCAGGACATGTGCTCAGCCATGCCTCCTGCTCACCTCACTGACTTTACCTGTCCTCACAGTGTTGGCCGGCCTAAGCACATGCGGGTGATGGCTGGAGCCCTGGAGGGGGACCTCTTCATCGGACCAAAAGCAGAGGTAACACGTGGAGCCTGCCTCGCCCTGGGTTTGGGGTGCTCAGTCACAGGCGTGCTGGCTGGTGGCCAAGGGCTCTCTTGAGCCTCTGCTTCTGCCCTCCTGGGAGCCTCCTCAGTGGCCCAGCTGTGAAGCTTTGCACTGTGGCACCCCTCCTCTGTGAGATGGGTTGATGGTTTCTGTTCTGGGGTATATGGGTAGATGTCATCATGCCCTGCCTTTTAGAAGGTATTTGGAAGCTACAGAGGAAAGAACTGATTTAAAAAGTGATTTAGGAGTTAGAATCGGTTCAATGTGGTGGCTCACGCCTGTAATCCCAGCACTTTGAGAGGCTGAGGTGAAAGGATTGCTTGAGCCTAGGGGTTTGAGACAAGCCTGGGCAACTTGGCAAGACCTCATCTCTACATTAAAGAAAAAAATTAGCTGGGCATGGTGGCACACACCTATAGTTCCAGCTACTTGGAAGGCTGAGGTGGTAGGATCACATAAGCCCAGCAGGTTGAGGCCATGGTTGCTGTGAGCGTGCCACTGACTATAGCCTGGGTTAGAGAATGAGACTCCACTTAAAAAAAAAAAAAAAAAAAAAGGAATCGTCCAGACCTGATGACTGCTCTGACAAGAGAGCTACCTCTCACACTCTAGCCTGAGTGACCCGCCGAGGAGCTGCATGGCCACATCAGACCCTCAGGAGGAGCCCATGTGGGTGTGGGAGAATAGTAAGCTGAACTTGGGCAAGTGCAAGAAAACACAGCATGGGTCGTGGGGTGGTGGTCCTGGGCTCAGGAAGAGAAGGCCTGAGCTGGAGGTGTAGGTGTGAGGCTCTCAGGAGATGGGATGAGCAGAAGCTGAGGTGGGTGAAGGAGCGAGATGGGGGCCTTGGAGGGCAGGCGGAGGCAGCATGTGGGTGCAGGGACTGGCTAAGGGCTGGGAGGAGAGGCAGAGAGGACTGCGGGCACAGGTGACTACAGGAGAGGCCGGGTTGGGTAAGGCACAAGGAGGTGAGGTGCAGGTGCTGACAGGAAGTGATTTGATGGAAGCTGGGCAGCATGCAAGGAAGGAATGGGGAGGATGCACTAAAGGGAGAATGGAAGCATGTGGCTGTGGGGGAAAGGGGGGACTGTGAGATGGGCCTCCTTGCCACCCTCTCTGGTCCTCAGCTAGGAAGGCAGAAAGCAGCTGCTCGGTGAGGGCCCACTGCCACATCTGGCCTTCCCATCCCTCCCCAGGAACACCGGGGGCTGCTGGCTATCCGCTACCCCATGGAGCATGGTGTGGTACGAGACTGGAACGACATGGAGCGCATCTGGCAGTACGTCTACTCCAAGGATCAGCTGCAGACCTTTTCTGAGGAGGTGTGGCAGCCAGCTCCTCCCGCCAGGCTCTGAATTCTCCCTGCTGTGACCTCTCTGCTCTGCATTTTCCCTGGTCGGGCTCCCATGTCTCCTCTCTGTGCTTTGAGAGGCCTGCTGCCTTTCCATTGTGTGTCTGGGTGTATGAACACAGCCAGTGGCTGCCCGGTAGAATTTTCCAGAGACAACCTGGTCCTTGGAAGAGTAACTGCCTGCAGATAACAGGATGGTGCCCTCAGGAAGAACAGGAGATTGCAACTACTTTCCAGATTGGCTCTCTGGAAAGTTCCCTTCAGGGCCTAGCATGTTGCCTTTGCGCATGCCCACAACCCTTCCATCTCTCCTAGCATCCTATTCTTCTAACGGAGGCTCCACTCAACCCAAGTAAGAACCGTGAGAAGGCAGCAGAGGTGTTCTTTGAGACCTTCAATGTGCCAGCCCTGTTTATCTCCATGCAGGCCGTGCTCAGTCTGTGAGTGCTCCCTAAGCCCTGGAGTCCCGAGTCCCCATCCTCCCTATGCCGTCCTCCAGCTCACAATGACCAGGTGTCTGACTTCCCTAGAAAAACAGCCCCTTGATGACTCTTCTTTAGAGAGTCCCTCGTGACCCTTTTTCTGACTAGATAACGCAAATGTCCCAGGGTCCTTTCCAGGGGTGAGGAGGTCCCCGTGCCTCAGTGGCTGAGGCGAGGGGATGCTGACCTGGTGACAGGTATGCAACAGGACGCACGACAGGAGTGGTTTTAGATTCAGGAGACGGGGTCACTCACGCTGTCCCCATCTATGAGGGCTTTGCCATGCCACACTCCATCATGCGGGTGGACATTGCCGGCCGTGATGTTTCCCGCTATCTCCGGCTGCTGCTGCGCAAGGAAGGGGTTGACTTTCACACCTCAGCTGAGTTTGAGGTTGTCCGGACCATCAAAGAGGTGATGATGGGCAGGAGCACGTGAACAGGACCTGGGGTGGGGAAAGGCGGGGTGGAACCAAGGCAAGGTTGAGCCCTGGGCTGTGGTGTCCCAGTGGCAGCCTTCTGAGGGTTGTGTGCATACTCCCACAGCGGGCCTGCTACCTGTCCATCAACCCGCAGAAAGATGAGGCTTTGGAGACAGAGAAGGTGCAGTACACCTTGCCAGACGGCAGCATGCTCGATGTAAGTGACCAGGCCTGACATTGGGGTGGCAGCTGATGCTGGGCCTGGAGGCAGGGGAGACCTGGCTTCCCTGGGGAGCCTGTCTGCCTCAATCTTGTGCTCCACAGGTGGGACCTGCACGATTCCGGGCTCCCGAGCTGCTCTTCCAGCCAGACCTGGTGGGGGACGAGAGCGAAGGGCTCCATGAGGTGCTGGCCTTTGCCATCCACAAATCCGATATGGACCTGCGCCGGACACTGTTTGCCAACATCGTGCTCTCGGGGGGCTCAACGCTTTTCAAAGGTACTGTGGCTTGGGAGGTGGTAGAAAGATGAAACCACGGGCAGCAGTCCTCTCAGAGGCTCCTCCTTGCTCCCAAGAGGCATTTTCGACTGGCTTTTTGGTGGTGCTCAATGAGCAGTTTTTTTAAAGACTAAGATTTGAAGTTAAACTGCACTTATGGCCAGGCACGATGGCTCACACCTGTAATCCCAGCATGGAGGCTGAGGCAGAAGGATTGCTTGAGCCCAGGAGTTCGAGACTAACCTAGGCAACATAGTGAGACCTTGTCTCTACAGATAATAAAAATATCAGCTAGGCCTGGTGGCATGTGCCTAAAGTCCTAGCCACTTGGAAAGCTGAGGCAGGAGGATTTCTTCAGCCCAGGAGTTTGAGGCTGCAGTGAACTATGATTGTGCCACCGCATTCCAACCTGGGTGATGAAGTGAGACCCTGACTCAAAAAAAAAAATGTATTTACTCTGTGAACAGAGGATATGTTTACATGAAGTCCAAGATGCATCGTAGAGTACTGAATGGGGAGTGTGTGGGTCAGGTGGGACTGGATGGTGGGGGGCTCCATTTCACATTGCCTCTCTGAGAACGCTGGGCCCACCAGCAGCCATGGTACAGGATCATTTCTTCCCTTGGGAGGGTGCCTGCCCTGCCCTTAATCCTAGAGTGGATAGCAGCAGCTGGGGGACACTGAGGACTGGATGCAGGAGCTAGTAGCAGGAGGTCAGACGTAGATCCCAGGTCCAGCCACCCTTGTGTTCACAGGCTTTGGCGACCGATTGCTAAGTGAAGTGAAGAAGCTTGCACCAAAGGATGTCAAAATCAAGGTGAGGTTGCGGGAAGGCCCCTGGGGCATGGGGTACTGGGCAGCCTTGGCCCAGGGTGGAAGGGTACCTGCTGCCTCCAGACCCCTTCAAGTCCGTCCATCCAGCCCTGCTTCTCCTGTTGTGGCTACTCCCACTCCTCCCAACTGATGTCCTTGCTGCAGACAGCAAGGGGAAAGTACCCCTAAGGCCAGGGAATGGCTGCCATGTGGGACCAGGCAGTTACATGGCCACTCTCTCCCTCTAGATCTCGGCCCCTCAGGAACGGCTGTACTCCACATGGATTGGGTGAGGTGGGGCTCAAGGGGAGGGCTCTGGGAAGAGACCGCTTTGCCCTGGACGCTTCTCTCAGGGCTGTCCCAGACCAGGTGGAGGTGGGTGGATTTCCCTCCCAGGTAAGGGAGCTGGAGCTCTGAGTGCCCAGGGAAGGCAGTCGGCTCATACCACAAGTCCGCAAGAATGCTGTCCCTTCTCCTCACAGTGGCTCCATCCTGGCCTCACTGGACACTTTTAAGAAGATGTGGGTGTCCAAAAAGGAGTATGAAGAGGATGGCGCCCGTGCTATTCATCGCAAAACCTTCTAGTGCCCAGGGAGGGTGGAGCCTGTTGGGAGAATGGGAGGAAAGGGGAGCCAGAGCCCTAACCTGTTTGGGGCTGGGCTCATATACTAGGCTTAGGGTCCCCTGCATGCCCTGACCCCCGGGCAGGTGGTGCAGCAGTGCTCCCCTGCAGCCATCCCCTCTACATACACACACACACACACACACACACACACACACACACACACACACACAGTTAACATTTAGCTGCATGGATGAGAGCCTTGGGCTGGAGCATAGGAGTTGAGAAGCCCAGTGTTGCGTCGTTCTTGGTGTCCTCCTGGGCAGGGCCAGTTATGCCTGTGGTTCCTTGCTCTGACTCTTGGGGCTGCTTTCCCGAGCTCTCAGGGCCACAGTGCCTGGATGCTGTGTAACTAGCCTTGGGGAGTAGGATAGGGGAGGGGCGACCAGCAGCTCCCGCCAGTGCGTCCATTGCCACCTCCTCCTGCTGACCCTACAGGGCAGCCTAGACCTTTCCACACTCTGTCTTCCCATCTTCCTGGGCAGGTGCCCTAGTGTAGGGCTGAGTGCTAGGTAGTCTTCCGTCCCCAGCGAGGGGGTGTGGCCTGGGTCATACCCTTCAGAGCCAAGACAGAGGATGCACAGTGGTCGCAGTTGGTCACACTCTCCCCATCAAAGCACTTCATTTTCTTGCTGTTCCCTCTTCTTTACCCCAGAACCCTGGACAAGGAAAGGTTAATGGTCTTCATTTATTAAGGGGAAGCCACTTGATCAGGAGTCAGACCTGAAGGGGGCGGGTGTCCTTGTCTCACCTCCCCAAGAAAGAGGTCGTCACTTTGGCTATGGCCAGGGCCCCACCTCCCTCTCCCAGATATGTACAATAATTTAACACAGTTGCCTGAAAAACTTTTTTTGTAAATCATTATAGTAATAATTATGGACAAGGCCTAGTGTGTGGCTCTGTTTTCTTGCGGTTCTTTTTGTTGTTGTTTGCTCATCCATCCCTGGGGTTTCCAGAGAAAGTATCAGAGAGAACACAGCATGGCACTGTCTCTAGCTCAGAAGCATGAAGGTTTCAGTGGTGGGCAGGACAGCTCTTACCCTGGAGCATAATTCCCTAGCTTCGCTACGCCTCAGGCTGCCACCCACCAGGGAAGAAGAGAAGAAGGCTGCCTTCTTCTGCCTTGTTCCTGGACAGGACCTTGGTACATCTGCAGCAACCCTGTTCTGTTTGAGCACCTCTGCATGCCTGCTCAGCCATGGCCAAGGCTAGCCAAGACCGGCAGTGATGCAGGCTCCTCGGTTCAGGCAAGCGGGGGCAAACTGAAAGAAAAGTCTGAGAAGCAGGGTAAGAAAAGCCGCGGGGCCAAGGGAGCAGTGAGAAGTGAGAGCTTGGAGACCATCTGCTGTTTTCTTCCTTGATTAAGTATTTGAGCACCTGCAGTGTGTCTGGGAGGGCACCGTGTGTTTGGAGCCAGTGGTAGACGAGATATCCTTACCTCAGCAAACATACAGGTCAGGGGAGTAAGAAAAACGGGTCATTTCAGTACAGAGCTGTGGGGTCAGGAAAATAGGCATCTACCTGAACAGGTGGGGCAGGCTGACTTGTAAGGGCCCAGAGGCTAGCTGGGCAGGGGAAGGTGTCCCAGACAGAGGTAAGAGCTCAAGCACCTGGGACCAGTGGGGCAGGAGGAAAGGGTGTGGACCCAATCGGTGCCTACTCAGCAGGGATGGGTAAGTGGTCTCCTGTGGCTGTAGTGTGAGAGAAACCAAAAAGATGGGTTGGTCTGACATGTGGCCTGGAGAGGGCCTTGAGAGGGTTGAGAGCCGTGTCCTGGGTGACAGGCAGACAGCCAGCCTTGGGAAGGTAGTGACCTGAGCAGTGTGGTAGGCAGTAGAGGCTGGTCGGGGCGAGGGAGGGCGCAGACGGAGGAAGTCACATAGATAGGCAGAGAGAGAATACTGAGTCAGGCCATCTGCATTGGGCATTTTGTAAGGCTTCGTGTCACAGGGCGGTTACCCTTGTTCCTGCCCTTGAAGGGAAAACAGCACCAAGAACTCTGTTAGGGTGCCCTCCAGACTTTCTCTTCCACAGGCTTCTGTCCATGGTCCCACTGACTCCCAACAACCCAGGTTTGGAGCCTTGTCACTTGACTCCTCCCTCGTACTCACCTCCCGCTATCAGCTACCAAGTCCTGTGGTTCTGTAAGAAGTACCTTGGCCGCCCACCCTGTGTTTCCATGACAGCCATGACCTCCCTAGCTCATGATGACAGCTCCATCCTCCTGCTCACCCACTCCATCTGCTCTTGCACCTAAAGCCCAGATAACCTTGGTTCTGGCACTTCCTTACTCCAGACTGTCAAGCACTTCTCTGCTTCCTGTTGCTGTTTGCTCATCCATCCCTGGCACCCATGAAACCAAATTGATGTGATGCTGGTATCACAAGAATATTCCAGGCTTATCTACCTAGTACTCATGAAACCAAATTGATGTGATGGTAAAATCACCTTCATGAACCACACTGTTACATTTGATTCAGGCTCCTTGAGATCTGTTTCTTCCCTGTTTTAGGCTTACCTATTGTGTCCTTTGCCTGCTGGCTTCCACTCATGCTGCTCTCTCCATGGGAATGACCTCTGTCTTGCAGAATCCCAGCCTTAAGGCAAAGCACAGTGCAGTGTTCCTCCTCCTCTCTTCCAGCAGAGATAGCACGATTAAGGAGCTCTGGGTCTGCTGGCTTTCTCGCTGCTGGAGAGAGGCTGCAGATGATACAGGCAGTGTGGCTAGGAGGAACCCTGTGTGGGATAAGAATTGAAAGGAGTGTGAACTCACAGTTTTAATATACACCAGATAGATGCTGAAATGAACACATCTGTGTGTGAGTGCCAGAATCTATATGTGTGTTTCCCAGCCCTGTCTCCTGGGAAGGCCTAGAAACAGTGAAGCCCTGTCTGCTTGGAAGGCCTGCTAGCAATGAGCACGTGTCCAGATCTTGGTTTCTAGACATCATTCTGGGAAAAGGGTCTTCATTCTGTACTTGCAGATAGTTGAGTAAATACCTGAGGCCCATATTCTTCCTTGGAAAAGGGAAATGAGATCCAATTTCCAATCTGCCAAGTGGCTAGAGGTTCAGATGAAGCCTACTTCTACCCAGGAGCAAAGGTTTGGTCCTCTTAATGGAGGCCCTTATATCTCCTCTGGACCAATTTCCTAAGACAGAGAAAATACAAGATAAGCTTGGAATATCTTGTGATACTATAAAGAAAGAAGGTACCCAGTGGCCGGATGTGGTGGCTCACGCCTATAATCCCAGCACTTTGTGGGACTGAGCTGAGAGGATTGTTTGAGCCCAGCAGTTTGAGACCAGCCTGGGCAACATGGTGAGACATCATCTCTACAAAAAAACAAAACAAATTAGCCAGGTGTGGTGGCATATACCTGTAGTCCCAGCTACTCGGGAGGCTAAGACAGAAGGATCACCTGAGCCCAGAAGGTTGAGGCTGCTGTGAGCCATAATTGTGCCACTGAGCTCCATCCTGGGTGACAGAGTGAGACTCTCAAAAAAGAATAAGAAAGTACTCAAAAAAAGAAGAGGCTTGTCTAAAGGACAGAGGAACCAACTCAGTACTACGATCTGTAATGGATTATAAGCCATAGCATAAAATATTTGTGAGTCATACTGGTATAAATAAATGACTGAACAAATATATACATATGCTTAATAACTATATACAGCTCTCTCTTACAGTGGAATTCCAATTAATGTGAAAGGAATAATGGAAAAAGAAAATCGCCATTGGGCATATACCACAGTGATCACTGTTGCAGGCAAGAATAGATGCAAAAATCACTGGGCAAAAATAGGGGTATTTGCACTGTCTCAAAGTATCTCCCTGCAATATTAAAGATACTTAACTGCAAAAGGAAAATAGTAGCTTTATAGTAGAGGAAACTTTCAAGTAATAAGGGTTGTCTTGATGATTCTCTTCTAAGGGGGGCCCAATCTCACTGTAAAACTCTTGCATCACCTCAGTCTAACAAAAGCCACAGGCAAACCCAAGCTGAGGACAGGGTTTACAAATTAATAGGTCAGTTCTCTTCAAAAGTGACAGGTTATGAAAACATAGACCAAGTGCAGTGTGAGATCCTGGATTGGAAAAAGACCTTACCAGGAAAGCCAGCAAAACCCTGGTAAGGGGGCTGTTGATTAGTTAAGAGTAATACCACGCCAGGCTTGGTGGCTCAGCCTGTAATCCCAGCATTTGGGAGGCCAAGGTGAGTGGATTGCCTGAGCCCACGGGTTCAAGACCCGCCTGGACAACTTGGTGAGACCTCATCCCTACAATAAATCAAAAATTAGCCGGGCGTGGTAGCACATGCTTGTAGTTCCAGTTACTTGGAAGGCTGAGGCAGAAGAATCACCGGAGCCCAGCAGGTTGAGGCTGGGAGCGGCCACTGCACACCAGTCTGGGCGGCAGAGTGAGACTCTAACTCAAAAAAAAAAAAGAAAGAGTACTACCTCAGTGTTAACTTCTTGGTTTCAATAACTGACTAGGGCAGGCCTGGCACAGTAGCTTACATCTGTAATCCCAGCACTTTGGGAAGCCAAGGCAGAAGGATCACCTGAGCCCAGGAGTTCGAGACCAACCTAGACAACATAGCAAGACCTTGTCTCTACAAAAAATAAAAATAAAAATTAGCCTTGTGTGGTGGCATGTACCTGTAGTCCCAGCTACTTGAGAGGCTGAGGCAGGAGAATCACTTGAGCCCAGGAGGCTGAGGCTGCAGTGAGCCATGATTGTGCCACTGCACTCCAGCCTGGGTGACAGAGTGAGACTCTAACTCAATACATTAATAATAATAATTTATAATGGCAATGTCAGATGTTAACATTAAGGAAAACTGGGTGGAGAGTAGATTTTTAAAAAAAAACTACTATTTGTGCAACTTTTCTCTAAGTTTAAAATAATTTTAAAATAAAAACTGATGGGAAGAAGAGCTTAGACTCTGGAGCTAAACAGTCTGGGGTCACAATCCTGCCATCACAAACTGCAGGCTGCATGATCCTGCATTCTTGTTCCTGGGTTTCCTCATCACTGCCATGGGGGTGATAATAATAACATCTACCTCATGGCTTTATTAACAGCCTGGAAGATGAGCCAGGAACATTTTGTGCCAGGATATAAAAAGTAGTGCCCAAAGAATGAGAAGGGCATGTCCAAAGGCCACAGGGGACACTTGAAGATTTGGAACAATGAAACATCAAAAAACAATGATAGTCGTGGATTATAATAAGAAAGTATAGATAGGAGAACCAAAGCTAATTTAAATCAAAAGCTTGATGAGGACCAAGGTATTGACATCTCATAGCATTACCTCATAAGATACTTAATGATCAAAGAACAACCTCACAGTGAAGTTTGGCCAACATGAGTTTAATCAAGTGATCAAAGTGACCTTCATCAGCAATGGGACAAGTCAATATCACTCGCCCGAGATGTGCAACAATCTAGTCATGAAACACAAACCCAAGTTATTGGTATAAATTTCTCAGTGTCAAGTCAGGAAAGCCAAGGAAATACTGAGAAACTAATCCAGGTGGGAACAACCAGAGGCAGCACATGATTCTGGAATGGATCCTTTCACTGTAGAAGTCCTCATTGGAACTTTTAGCAAAACTTGAATAGAGTATGAGATGAGAAGTCGTACTTTCCTGATTTTGATGGTCATGTGAGTATTAAGAGAATGTCTTTCTAAGAAATACATTCTTGAGTGTGGTAGGGCATCAGATCAGCAACTAACTTACTCTCAAATGGCCCTGAGAAAAAAGTCTTTATTCTGTACTTGTAGTGTAATAAATATCATTGGAGTGAGGCCTGTATTCTTCCTTGGGAGAGGGAAGATGGGATCCAGTTTCTAAGCTACTAAGTGGCCAGAGGTTTAGATGGAGCCCACTTCTGCCCAAGAGCTAAGGTTTGTCCTCCTAGAGGGAGACATTACATTTCATCCCTGCCCCCAAAGGCAAAGAAATTAGCTATTCATTTTTATATAGCCCTAAGCAGAGGTTCTCAGCCTTCCTGCTAAAAGCACCTGGGGAACATTAAAATTTGGATGCTGGGTCCCACCCTAGGATACTCTGCTTTAATGCTCTAGGTGTGGCCTGGGCACTGGGAGTTATAAATAAAAGATCCCCAAGTGATTCTAATGGGCAGCTAAATTTGAGACCCACTATCCCAGGAGATGGGTATTGAATTTACTGATCTGTGTGTTAGTTTCCTACTGATGCCATAAAAAATTATTACAAACTTAGTGGCTTAAGATAACAATAATTGATTCTAGTTCTGTGAAACCCTGGCCAGGCACCGTGGCTCACACTTGTCAATCCCAGCACTTTGGGAGGTCGAGGCAGGATTGTTTGAGCCCAGGAGTTTGAGACCAGTCTGGGCAACACAGTGAGACCTCGTCTCCACAAAAAATAGAAAAAGTATCTGGCATGGTGGTGCATGCCTGTAGCCCAGCTACTCAGAAGGCTGAGGCAGGAGGATCACTTGAGCCTAGGAGTTCAAGACTGCCTTGGACCATGATCATACCACTGTGTTCCAACCTGGCTAACAGAGGGAAACCTTGTCTCAAAAAAATTTAAACAAGTAGAACATGGGTCTCACTGGGCTGAAGTCATTGCCAGCAGGGCTTTGTTCCTTTCTGGAGACTTGCCTTTCCCAGCTTTTGGAGGCTATTTGCATTCCTTGGCTCATGCCCCGCTTCCTCCATCTTCAAAACCCAGCAGCATTGCATCTCTCTGACCATTCTTCCATAGTCACATCTCTCCCTCCTGCCTCCCTTGTGCTTTTTGGACCTACCTGGATAATCCAGGATAATCTCTGGGGCTTTTGTTTTTTTGGAGTTAGGGTCTCACTGTCACCCGGGGTGGAGTGCAGTGGCACCATCTTGGCTCAGGGCAGCCTTGACCTCCTGGGCTCAAGTGATTCTTCTACCTCAGTCTCCTGAGTAGTGGGGACTATAGCTTGTGTGCACCACACCTGGCTAGTTTGGTTTTTGTTTTTTGTTGTGTAGAGATGAGATCTGTGTTACCTAAACTGGTCTTGAATTCCTGGACTGAAGCAATCCTCCCACTTCAGCCTCTCAAAGTGTTAGGACTACAGGTGTGAGCCATTGTGCCAGGCCAATCTTCAGACTTTTTCTTCTTTTAGTTGGAGTCTCACTCTGTCATCCAGGCTGGGGTGCAGTGGCATGCTCACGACCACCCCAGCATCGACCTGCTGGGCTCTGATGATCCTCCCACCTCAGTCTTCCAAGTAGTCAGAACTATAGGCATGTGCTACCACGCCCGGCTTATTTTTTATTTATTGTAGAGACGAGGTCTCGCCAAGTTGCCCGGGCTGGTCTTGAACCTGCAGGCTCAGGCAATCCACTCGCCTCGGCCTCCCCAAGTGCTGGGATTACAGACTGAGTCACTGAGCCCGGCCCAATCTTCATATTTTAAGGTCAACTGATTAACAACCTTAATTCCATCTGCAGTCTTAATTCTTTTTTGCTGTATGATCTAACATACTCACATGTTCTGGGGACTAGGATATGGACATCTTTGGGAGAACCATTATTCTGCCTACCACCATCTTTATGAGTGAATTGGTTAAAATTTTAAAATGAAAAGAGGGCTAAGCATGGTAGCTCATGCCTGTAATCCCAGCACCTTGGGAAGCTAAGGTAGGAGGATGGCTTGAGGCCAGGAGTTTGAGACCAACCTAGGCAATACAGTGAGAAACCCCATCTCTATTTTTAAAAATAATAAACACAATTTAAAAAGGAGGCTGGGCGCAGTGGCTCAGGCCTGCAATCCCAGCACGTTGGGAGCCAGAGGTAAGAGGATTTCCTGAGCCCAGGGGTTCCGAAACCAGCCTGGACAACTTGGTGAGATCTCGTCTCTACAATAAATAAAAATAAATTACCCAGGCGTGGTGGTGTACACTTGTAGTTCCAGCTACTTAGAAGGCTGAAACAGGATTGCCTGAGCCCCACCAGTTGAGGCTGCAATGGGTCAAAGTGCCGCTGCACTCCAGCCTGGGCGACAGTGAGACTCCAACTCAAAAAAAAGAAAAAAGAGGGGAAAGCAGCACAGGGGAGGCCGGGCTTGGTGGCTCACCCTGTAATCCCCAGCACTATGAGAGGCCATGTCGAGTGGATTGCCTGAGCCAGCGGGTTCAAGACCAGCCTGGGCAACTTGGCAAGCCCTCATCTCTACAATAAAAAAAAATTAGTCGGGCATGGTAGCACGTACCTGTAGTTCTGGCTACTTGAAAGGCTGAGGCTGAAGGATCGCCGGAGCCCAGCAGGAGCCCAGTAGGTCAACGCTGAGGTGGCTGAGTGTGCCACTACACTCCAGCCTGGGCGACAGAGTGAGACTACAGTTCAAAAAAAAAAAAAAAAAAAGGGCACAGAAGACTTGGAAGTGAGGGAAGACAGACTGGACTTTTGTGGGGAACCAAAAGCTCCCCCTGGCTGGGCATGGTGGCTCAAGCCTATAATCCCAGCACTTTGAGGGGTGGAGGCGAGAGGACTGCCTGAGCTCGAGGGTTTGAGACAAGCCTGGGCAACATGGTGATTTATCTCTACAATAAATCAAAAAATTAGCCGGGCATGGTAGCACGTGCCTGTAGTTCTGGCTACTAGGAAGGCGGAGGCAAAAGAATCACCCAACCCCAGTAGGTCGAGGCTGAGGTACACTCCAGCCTCCAGCCTCCAGCCTGGGCGATGAGTGAGACTCCACTCAAAAAAAAAAAACCTCTCCCTAAGCAGAGGACTTGAAATGCAGGTCAGCTAGTCGGGAAGGCTTAGTGGCAGCACCAGACCAATCTTTAGGATACAGCTATTGGGAAACACTTAGAACCGCGTTTAAAGTGGGAGCGTAGGGGGTAGATCTAATAGGTGGCCATGGAAGGATGGGATTCTTCCCAGAGGAAAGGATCTGAAATGGCAGACCAGTGTTTGGGCGAAAGTTCCTGGAAACAAAGTTAATGATTGCCAACAATGAATGGAACCAATAGCTCTGACTACACCTTCCTGATGGGGTAAGGCAAGGTAGGGTGGGAAGAGGGGCTTTTCTCTCGGACTCTCCTATCATCAGCTCACACTGGGAAATCTAGTTTAGACCAATTTTGTGGGGATGCCCACAGTCACCTATTAAATAGCCACTTTTTACTAATCTCAATACAAAATGAAAAGGTATTTCCATTTTATAGATAAAACATTTTTGAGAACTCGTCTTAAGGTATCATAAGTATACAGTGGCTGAAGTGGGCTTTTTTGGTGTTTTGCCTTCTCCAACTTATATTTCCATATGTATTGCTAAAGCGTTACAAAAAAAACTATAAACACTAAAAAATTAATAAATGCTTAAATATCAAATATTCAGAGTTCAGCCGGGCTCAGTGGCTCAGTCTGTAATCCCGCGCCTTTGGGAGGCTGAGGTTAGTGGATTGCCTGAGCCCGCGGGTTCAAGACCCGCCTGGGCAGCGAGACCTCATCTCTACAATAAATCAAAAAATCAGCCGGACGTAGTAGCGCATGCCTGTAATTCCGGCTACTTGGAAGGCTGAGGCGGGAGGATCACCGGAGCCCAGCAGGTCGAGGCTGCGGTGGCCGGGAGCGGCCACTGCACTCCAGTCTGGGCGTCAGAGTGAGACTCCAACTCAAAAAAAAAAAAAAATTCAGAGTTCAAACTTTTTTTTCCTTTACAATTTTTTCAAATCCAGATCTAAACAAGATGTACATGCTGTTGGTTGGTATCTCCCGTATCTGTTTCAATCTATATAGGTTCTCCCTTTCTTCCCCCCACTCCTTGCAATTTATTTGAGCAAAGTCATTGGTTTCTGGAATTGCCTGGTATTTTTAATTTTACTGCTGGTATACCCATGAACTTCTGCTTTGAACCTGGGTCCCTCAAGACTTCAAAGTCCCCAAAACTCTTCTCACAAGGCCACTCTCTATAATGATACTATGGAGGCCTACTATGTTCCAGGCTCTTTACATGTATTTCTTCAACACTCACAAAATATTTATCTTTTTGTAGATGTAACTGACCCTCAGAGACCATGTCCATGGTGGCATCACCAAGTGATGGAGCCAATATTACAAGTCCAATTAGTGACTCCACAGCCCACCCTTTTCCCTAGTACCAGGTGGTTCCAATCACTGCATTATGGGGTATCAATCTATTTTCATTATTAATCTAAGCACTGGACACTCGTTGTACGCATTAAGTACATAGATGACAAGCCAATATTAACAGATAGCTCTCTCCAATACAAGAATACTCCATGCCTATCCAAAAATACAGAAAAGATGACCAGCCACCTACGGGAGGAGCCAACAGCATGGCTAGTCTTTATTGGAAAGAAGAAATGTTACAGCACATTTTCAGAAGCTAATGCAAGGGCTCAGTGGGCCAGCTGATGGGGCACCAGCTTGTAATGGGTTCCACAGCTAGGGCATCGCTGAGTCTCGCCTTTGTGCAGCCAGAACCAGATGACGGCACTGTTGTCCTCTTCACCTAAAAGGAAAAGGGGGGGTTGAAAGTCACCCAGCCTAGAAATGGACACTTTCTCTTTTTTGGTAATAAAAAGTCTTTATTATTATTTTTATTTAAAGGATGTAGGGTCAGAAATGGACACTTTCTACATTAACTTCTTTTCCTCAGACACCTCTAAGATACACATAAAACCATGGTTGATAATCTTAAGAGATCAGTTCAAACTCTCCTTCCCATTTTTCAGTTGAAGAAGTTAAGGCCTTGAGTTTACCTCTGACTAAACTGAGCTTACAGCAGGGTCACTGGAAATTCTAACAATCCCCTTGCCAACAAACAATCCCAAAGTAGGGTCCATTTTGATGTACATCCTAATGCCTAAAACAGTGCCTGGCATAGAAACAGTACAATAACATTTTCTGGAAGAAATATATTCCTCCAGTGAGCCAGTCTTACTGCTGTTCTGTGCCTCTTGCCAACAAGGCATGATGGGGCGAGATAGCCAGGACCCTCAAAACAACCTATTTACAAACAAGCACTTGCACACATGAAAAATCTGGAGCAGCTTGTATACCTCCCATATAGGAGGATATATTAAACAAATGGTAAGAAAACACAAGTGAGGCACTTACAGATGCAGCCCACTATTCGCTTGTTAGTGATGGAGGGGACTAAATTAGGGTCTTCCTTGGTGCCTGAAGCTGCCTTTGGTGGTAGTATATTGTATGGGTCCTAAAAAAAAAAAAAAAAAAAGAATTTAGCTATTATAACAGAGCCCCTGCCCTCCAGCGGCACAGGGGCAGCTCCTACAAGCCAAGCCTCCCGGATCAAATGCTCTGACTGGAGAATACTCTGATCCCATACGCTCCCAAAGCCATAGGAGGTCGTTTCTCCTCACCAGTCCCTTCCGTGCAGCCATCATGACCTCCCTCTCCAGTCCAGTCGCCTGCTCGTCATCAGTAGGAACACCACCTAAAGGAAGACAGTGAATTATGATGTCAACGAAATGATCATGAGAGGAACACACACGAAAATGATCAAGTCGGAGTGCCCCACTTAAACTTCTGCATGAGTTTCTGTGGGCTCACAAGCTCCCAAAAGCTACTCATATCCATGGTCCCCTAAAGACCACCAAGTCACGATCCACAAAAGCGGCAGCACTAGGGGAAACTTCTTTCTCCAGCCACCGAAACCAACTTTTCGACACTCTTCTATCTAAAAGAAGGCCAGAAACCATTCGGCTTGAGGTGGGCGCAAGTGTGAAGGGCGGCGGGGCCCCTCTCCATCCCGGTTGCAGCCCCTGCCCCCCCCAAGGTCACCCGACACCTCTGTCTGGGGGAATTTCGTAGCGGAGTAGTTCGGCGGGCGGCCACAGCGGCAGCCCGGGATCACAGGAAAACGTCTGCGGAGCCCGAGGTACTCGGGACCCTGAGGTGGTCACGGGGGCCCCGAGGAGCTGCCCGGCCCGCCTCGCTTTGCTGTCCCGGGACCATCCCGGAAGGGCAACGACGCTGGTCCCTGGCGCGTCCAGGAAGCCGAGTACCTCCAGATGCCATGGAGCGCACCGCGACCACCCCATTAGGACCGCGGGCCTTCAGGGCCTGCGCGGCCAGCGCTCCGGCTCCGCGAAGTAACCTTGAAGCCATCACACTCACGACAAGCAACAACACTTCCGGGGACAAGCCGCGGAGACAGGCGGGACTTCCGGGGCGGGCTTCTTTCTCCTCCCGGTCAGTTTTCCGCTTCCTTCCCACCCATCACTCCACGGGAGAGAGTGGGGGAGGAAGGAGAGGGAACTGAGCATGCCCAGCTCTGCCTCGCTTCCAGCGCGGTGCCGCCTCGGAGGCTAGAAGGCCTGGTGCTTAAGCGAAGCTCTTCCGCTTTTGCTCTTTAGCGATGCTGCGATGTGGGCAAGTTGTTTTGCATCCCTGGAACTCGGTGTCCCAACCACGGGCTGTTGCAGTGTGTCTTGCCTGATAGTCGTGTTCAGCAAACGTGGAGGCTGTTGATGGAAATCATCAAGTCCCCATCTGTCAAGAGACTTGCTGAACCCCCAAATGACTTAAGAGTGAGCTCCTAATTCATCCGATGCTGGCTCGCCGTGCGGTGCCTAAGCCATTACGGACTTGTCGCTTTCCTGAGCCCACCCTCCTGGAACCTGGACGGGACCTACCGCAGTCCTAGCATCGACTTCTGTTGCAGTTGCGAAGGGGAGGATGTTGGGTCCAGACGCAGGTCCCTGATGTGGGGGGAGGAGATGGCCACTCCTCAAGGTTATCAGAGGAGGAGGAGCAGGAAAGAGAGTCCATAATGGGAAATGGAGTCACAGAACCTGCTGTGTACAGAGTGCCCTCTTTGAAACGGAAAACTTACCCCCATAGTTTGCCATTGCCCACAGGCTAAGGTGTGTGCAAATTTCTTAGCAAGGTGAAGCATCCTCCGAGAGCATTTGGAAATGCTGTCCCCAACATCAACTCCTGGCTTGATTCACATGGTTGGTACAACCCGGTTGCAGGCAGCATCTTTGTTTCCCTACCAGATAGAAATTTCTTTGGAGAGGGGATTATGCTCCATTCATCGTTGAATCATCAGTTCCTCGCAGAGGCCTGGCATATAATAGTATTGAGTAATTTTTAGTAAATTTAACTCCTTGGACAGAATATGCAAAATCAGTTTATAGGGCTTCTCCTGGCCCCATGAGGGCAACTTGAAAAAGGTTAAAGATGTTCCCACATGTCCCATGCAAGTTATGATATTTTCAAAAGAACCTGGTGAAGCATTGCTTTACAGGAGCACATCTGGTCTTCCTGAGTGCCCCCTCTACCAAGAAAAAAATGGCCTTTATCCTGAGGCCAAAAATTTCTTGATCTCCTCTAAAGGTGAGCTTTCCAGCAACATAGTGATATCCTGTCTCTACAAAAAATAGAAAAATTAGCCAGGTGTGGTGACACATGACTGTAGTCCCAGCTACTCGGGAGGCTGAGGTGGGAGGATCACTTGAGCCCAAAAGTTTGAGGTTACAGTGAGATACTAACATACCACTGTACTCCAGCCTGGGTGACAGAGCAAGACCCTGTCCCTAAAAAAATAAAAAATAGAAAATAAAGGTGGGTTTTGCTTTGAATGACTTCCACTGTTACTCCCTTCTTCCTTACCTCCACTGCAAACCTCCCACCCCCAATTAAATTGGGGGAAAAAATTCTGAGGAATATTCCCCAAGGATCTGTAGTTCATTTGTGCCTGTAGTTAGACGTTTGGTGGGGCCGGGGAAAGAATTATTCTGGAAAACAGCCTACCAGCAAGCTCTGTCAGTCACTTTCTCTCCTTTTGGCCATGGTTTTCTCAGCAGTAAAACTATGATTAGACTAGGTTAATATTTCCTGAAGTGTATTCCATGGAATTCAAGTCTGAAGAAACTATCTCAAAAAAAGAACGTTGTGAAGACAAGGAAGTCCTGCACTTGATGACTACCCTCTTGGAGATGCACACTAACATATTAAAGATTAGTTAGACCTGCAGCAAGGATCATTTTAATTTACCTGTAGTTTAAGCTAGAGTTTCCTTATCTGAATTGACCACAAAACCTTTCCCTAAGGAACACCTACCAACTCAGCAGACCTGTGAGATATTCAGCTCTGATGTATGGTCTTTCCCTGCTGCCAGACCATAGAGGGTTTATTCCAGGCTATAAAATGGAAATTGAGATTAAGCCTGTTTCTCACTCTCATTGCCTAATAATAGGAAATGTTTGCAGGCCCTTATCTGGTTCAGGAAAACCTCAGTCTCACCCTGGGATTATTCAGATTGTATAGGTGAGCTCCAGGTCAGGACCAGACTCTCAAGTGGGCATCCCCACCCATTCCCTGCTGCCTCCAGCTTCCTCTGCTCTCCATACATTCCTCTGCCCCTCAGGTCTCCTTGGGAAACTATCTGCCACTCCTGCTCCATCATTGTCTTTGCCAAGACAATAAACTTTATTGAATATTACGTCTTTTTAGGATAATTCCCAGTTGTCAAAATAAATGCACACTGTAACCAGCCAGACACAGATATGTAAAGAAAAAGTTAACAATTTGGTGTTTATTCTTTTTTTCCCTTTCTTTTTTTCTCAATATCAGCACAATTGACATTTTGGGCTAGTGTTTTCATGAAGGAGGTAGGAGTGGTGCCTTATAGTGTAGTGGCCGAAAGTTCAATCCGAGAGACCACCAAGAGCCAATTCCGATGAAAGTTCAAGAGGGTCTTTATTTACAAGCTCGAGCCTGGGCCTCTATCGACAGCCGACACAGCGGAGTACATTCAGAGGCTCTGATTTCCTTAAACAGATGCCTTTTATGCTTTTACACAAAGGGAGGAGGAGTTTGGGGGGGCTTTTCGGTTGTGTTACCATTTAATTGG